>NW_018164858.1:1125097-1159679 GCF_001263595.1 Phalaenopsis equestris
ATATATATATATATATATATATATATATATATATATTGTGAAAAGCCTAAGGGTTGATTTTATTGAAATAGAAAAGATACATAAGGGTTGTATGAGAGGACCCAGTAGAGGCACCTTACCCATACTATACTAAGTACATTACTACCCCAACAAAAGATACATATAAACTCGACAAATTTCAAACATGCAGAAAAGAAGTAGCTAGGGACGAGCCAGTTTAGTCCTGTCTTTTACTCTAGTTTTAGGAGCGGTGTTAGATAACAAACTTTGAATTGTTGTGTCATTGCTAGGAGTAACTAAAGCATTATTCGTTAAGTTTTCAAGTTGGAGTGTGCCCCCAACCTTCTTCTTCCGCCGGGAAGTGTAAACCCGTCATTCTTCATCTGAAGACTGACTCATGTGATACTCATGTGATCCGACTCATGTGATCCTCGGTCTGATTACATATTAGAACCACAGTAGAAGGAAAAACAATCGTTGCCACAACGATAGGTTCCAGTGTCTGTGAAGTGTGAATTGTCACCTCTGCATCTTTCTGAATAGGAGTTGCGGAGCTATCCTGACTTTCGGTCCGAACATTATCCCTTATAGTATGGTCAGGAGAAGGGTTCCTAGGAGCAGACACCATTTCCTGTTTTTTGGTGATTCCCCCATTAGGTTGGCTGTCATCAGTTAGAGCGTCCAGACACGTGAGATGCACTAACATCATGTTCCTGCTTTTGATTATTGGTTTTCAACTGTGGGTGCAATATAAAACATTTCTCTTGCGGGTGTCCAAACATCTTGCAGTATTTGCAGTAGTAAGCTTTTTGTTCCATAGTGATTTTTTGCCAATAACTATTGTGAGCAGAGCCAAACCAGACTTTTTCTACATTTGGTAGTGTAGTATCCCTTTCAATCAAAATTCTTGCAATAGAGGGCCTTAAGAATTGACTAGGGAAATAAACTGTAAGTGTGTCTACCTGCAAATGTTTTCCAAGAATAGTCCCAATTGCATATAAGGTAGGTAGGTCAAAAAATTGAAGCTTGAGTTCAGTAAATGAGAACTTGATAGACGTAATTGGGGGTTCTTGATTGGGATCAAAATCAGGGGTCCATTTGAGCAATTTCATATGATTGCCCTCGATTGTGATGAATTTTTTTGAGAAAATTCTTATATAATATATTTAAAACATCATTTGAATCTAATTTAATAATTTTTATTATATTTTCTTAATCAATATTTTAATTGATTATAAATCTTTGTAGCCATGTAGTCATTTAGATTTTTTTAAAATACTACTATATATATATATATATATCGAGCCAAAACGAGCCAAATATGAACGAAAAAATCTTTATTCATGTTTGACTTGCTTATATATCGAGCGCAAAAAAGTTTTTCATATTCGACTCGTTTGTTTATTGAATGAATTGAGCATGAGTTACTCAACGAGCTGAACATGAGCTATTCGTTAGCAACGAGTTGTTTTGACAGCCCTAACACTATGTATCTCCATTAGTAAATTTCAATATACTTACTACATTTTAAAAAAACCCACAAATTATAATTTAAAAGTCCAATTCTTGTAGTTTTCTTCCATTATATCTTATACCTTAAGATGTTTGGGGCTTTTCCCCCTCCATTTCATAATAAGGCTTTAATGATTATGTGTCATTAATTGATAACTTCTCTATTTTATGTTGGGTATTCCTTTCGAAAAATAAATCCTACCTCAATCTTCATCATATACAATAAGATGGTGGAAACACAACTAAATCATCACAAATGTCTCTACTTTGATCAAGGTTGATAATATCTTAATCACAATCTAAGAACTCAGTTAAATAAATGGGATATCATTCTTCAAACCACTTTTCTCCATACTTGTGAACAAAATAAAGTCTTTAAACACAAGCATTGACATCTCATTGAAACTATTCGTACTTTGCTTCTGGAAGCTAGTCTAACACATTACCTATGGCTTGATACCCTTCTCACAGCTACTTACCTCATCAACTGCCCGCCTTCATTAAACACAGACAATCTCTCACACTATCAACTCCTCCGCAACAAAAATCTTGACTGCAATCATCTCAAATCCTTTGGATGTACATGATATCCATGGCTAAGACCCTAACCTAAAACCGAACTATCTACAACGTATTTTCATCAAATACATAGAGAACACCAAAGGCTATCAATGTTACCGTCCTCTTACAGGGAACATCTTCATCTCCAGGCATTCAAATTTTTATGAAGACACATTCCACATCCCACACCCAAACCCTCACCCCACCTCCTCACTTCCCCAACCAATCAACCACAGCATCATATATTGATCTCTATCTCTATTGACGCTCTCAAAAATCACATTTAATTCTTCTCGATCATTTCATCACTACTTCAATACTTCCCTACAATATCTCATCAACTTGCAGCTTCCCTATTTAACTCTTCTGAATAACCAATCCCGCCTTTAAATATCTCAAGAACCTGTACCCATCTCCCTCACTCACTCACACACACACACTTTCTCTCTCAATACAACCACAACTACTCCACCTTCCACAGCTCATCGTTACTCAACGGTCACTCAGTCACATACAAGAAGTCTCAAACCCAAGCAAATTCTATAGCTGGACATGCCATCCATTATCCACCTGCTCCCACATCTTACACCGCAGCCATCAAACATGAGTTCTGGCTTAGAGCCATGGCCAATAATTTCTTGCCTTCAATGTTCAGTGCACTTGGACCTTTGTTCCTCTACCACCATATCATGAGATACTAGGCTGTAAATGGACCTACAAAACCAAATTTTAATCAAATTGCTTGATAGCTCGCTACAAAGGTGGTTTACTTGCACAAGGCTACAGACATTAATGCAACATTAACTGTAGTGAAACATTCAGTCCAGTTTCCAGAATGACCACAATCCGTACTCTACTTGCTGTTATCATATCTTGAGCCTGGCTCATAATACAACTCAATCTTTCCTATACCTACCTTGGACATCTTCAAAACAAAGTCTATAGGACTCAACCTCAAGGTTTCATCAATCATTGTCACATGTGTCTGCTTCACAAAGCTATCTACGGCCTCTAACAAGTACCAATGCAATAATTCGACACTCCCAAATTCTACATGGTTTCAGGTTTCAGGTCAGTTCAACTGATCTCTCTCTCATCATTTATGATTCAGATGACAAACTCAGATTTATCCTCATACATGTGGATGATCTATATATCATAGGAAACAATCAATCACTCATCAACTACACACTTCAATCCCTTTATCAACAACTCCAAATAAGAAACCTGAGACAAATTGATCACTTCCTTTGCATTTAATTTAATCACACCTCTATAGACCTGCACTTTAATCAATCCTATTATGCTACAAAAATACTTGAGAGAGCAAAAGTGACATTCTGTAAACTAGTCCATACACCAACCATATCACAATAATCACCACCTCCATTAATTGATCATGAATTATCATATCCTCACCCATATCGACAGCTTGTCGGCTCTCTTCAATATTTAATCATAACTCACCCACAAATATCTTTTGTCATTAACAGAGTATCATAACATATGCAAAAACCCTATCAATCTCATAACAAATATCTCAAATGACTACTACGATATATTAAGGGAACATTATCTTATGGTCTTCCTATCATAGCCACTGATCTGCACCTTGAAGCCTACTCAGACTCAGATTGGTAGGCGACACCAGAGTTAGAAAGTCCACATCTTTTGTAGTATGTTTCTTGGATCACATTTGATATTTTGGTCTACCAAAAAGCAACCTACTGTAGCTCAGTATCTAATTTAGGAGAGTTTCGCACTTTGGCTCAAACACCAGCAAATCATGTGGATCAACCATCTGCTTCAGGAATTTCACATTTCCAACAACCAAACTAACTCCTCTATACTCTGACAATATATTACAACTAACTCTCTCACCAACAATCCAATTTTTCATTCTCACACAAAGCATATAGAGATAAACTATCACTTCATCAGGGACTGCATCAATGTGCGGGGAATTAAAGTTCATCATCGTTGTTCGAAATACATGCTGGCTGACATCTTTTACATATCCTTTTTCCATTTCTAGATTTTAATACCTGCGCATCAAGCTGGCACTCCACTAGCAAACTATCAGCTTGAGGAGGGGTTGGGGGAGGTGTTCAAAACAACAGTCATAACAAAGAGCATCCCAATTATCTTTTGCAGCTCATCCAAAGAATCCAGCAATCCATCCACAGCACACTGCATCACCAGCTCAAGCAGATCATAACTTACTCTATCTAGAATATTCCTTTCCTCTCTTACATACTTATATATTAACTGGCGCTGTTTAGTGAACTTATAGGCATGAGTTGATATAAACTTCTGTTTTCTGTAGTTTAACTTATTCTCTTTACTCTATCCTCTGCATATCAATCCAGCAATCCATCCACAGCACACTGCATTACCAGCTCAAGCAAATCATTACCTACTCTGTCTCGAATATTCCTTCCCTCTCCTACATACTTATATATTAACCCGCACTGTTTAGTGATCTTATAGGCATGAGTTAATATAAGCTTCTGTTTTCTGTAGTTTAACTTCTTCGCCTTACTCTATCCTCTGCATATCAATCTCCAGATTTACCGTCGATACATGGCTTTGAGTGGCATTCTTATTTCCAGAAAGTATTATCCTGGAGTCCTAATGTAGGACGCAGTTGGTCTATCTCTGAATGTTTTTTATGTATCCAGGTTGGCATCTATGGTTACACGGCATACTCAGCAAGCAAATTTGCACTTAGAGGATTGTCTGAGGCATTGCAACATGAGGTCATTGCAGATAACATTTTTGTTTCTTTGATATTTCCTTCGGACACTGACACCCCGGGTCTTTCTGAAGGTTTGCATCAGAAAAACTTTTCTTAGCTATCATTTTATGGCAATTTTAAAACTGAGCATGATGTCCATGAACTACTTGGAAATGTTAGAAAACCTATAAAAATTCTACTAATAATCATGCGGAGATCTGTGCAATAATCACACGTATTCTTGTTCTATCAGCATTTAATTGATAAGAAAGCACCCTATCAAGCATTGCTCAAATGATACATAGTTCTTATTGAGCTTGGAGATCGTGAAAAGCACAACTGCATACCTGCGCTTAAAAATTGGCTAATTACTTGTATAACATTTAATATTGAACTTCACCCGGATAACCTGCAAATTTCTCTTATAAAAATTTCTATAACGTTGTGCTACCCTAGGACTATTTAGAGATTTAGGATCCCTTCATTCATTCTTCATAAGAAAGACAAATTGTACTCTCCTCACCCATGCTGGAAAAAACAAGTTCGCTGAGCAATTTTAGGTTCTGTTGAGCAGCTGTTAGCACCATAGGATGCCCTTGTACAAGTGAGGCCTGCTGGCCTGTACTTTGACTGACTGCTACTACTTCGATTAATTATTTGAATGGCATTTTATATGTTAGATAAAAATTCTTACTGATGTTTGTGAGATAAATAAGATTTTCTCAGCCTTCCTTATGATTTGTTAACCAGCATTAGTCCTGAAAGGTCTAGTAAGAATGGGCGTTACACTGAACAAATTTAAATATCCTTTACTACATGTAATTGAATTTTATCTATTGATATATTTAATTAATCATTACAACAGATATGCGAGTGCATCTATACTTGGCTTGTTGCATTTACAAATGTACCGCCTCTCTCAAATTTGGCTATCGTTGCGTTTTATTTTTCATAACTGGCTTTGTTTTTTGTTGACTATAAACTTCGTATTAAAGGAAAATTGACACTGAATATTATAATTTTTCACAGTTTTGAAAGATACTTCATGGATGTGTTTATTTGAATTGTTGCATATAAAGCACAAATCTACGTGCAACGGGTTTCAAGGGAGACTATAGCCTCCCAACTTTAGATGATGGCATAACTGATAATTGAGATCTTAGAGATCATTCATGTGTTATTTTCGAACCAAGATTGCTTGCATATTTAATTATCTCTAATTGGTTCTTCATTATTTACAGCCTTAAAAATATTTTAATCTACGGGGCATCTACTAATCATGAATGATTGTTTTTGAAAAGTTGTTGCATTAAAGCTGACTAATTTTCTAGTTGTCAACTGGTTTAAAGATTTTTTGTCGAAACACAAGTTTTGATGGAGTTTCAACTGAAACTACACTAATACTTTCAAGTAGTCCTCCAAATCCACTAGGTCGGTATTCTTTAGGCGCAAACAAAAAGCCATTTTGCATTCTTGAGCCCCACCAAATCTAAAAGCGCTTACGAAGCTATTTCTTTCAACAACTTGAATAATAATAGTAATGATGTAAAAAAAATGTTGTGTAATATTACTGTACTAATTTTTAGATTTTAACGTCTTTAAATTGATCATTAGAGAATAAGAAGAAAAAAATTGAGATGGGGTCTTAAAGAGGCCAAATTAATTGATTTAGAATATTGCATGCATAAATTATTATCTATATAAATTATTCTTTTGGTTTTTGTATGTCAATAGACGAAGTCAACTTGAATGTCTTTGTTTATGAATTATTATCATCTTATTTTCAATAAGATTATATAAAATTGAATTAACCCTTTACATTTTTATCTATCCCAATGTAATCAAAATTGCTAAAATCTCTAAAATTAGCGGTTCTGCAAAATTTATGTTAGTTTTTTGATAGGAAACTCCACCGAAATTAGGGTAAAACAAATTATTTTTCTTCATTAACACCAATATTATAACTGGAATACATAACGATAAGCACTTACAATTCGAGAGGTAGGAAATCTCTCTCAACCCCTAATCCTAAGATTCAACTCATAATCTCATGCATAAACCTAACCCTAAATACATTAGCCTTATTTATATTAAATAATAACTAAATTGCCATTAGGCTAATAAAGACTAGGCTCCCATCCTCAAAGACATCTTCTCCTTATGGTAGAAAAAATTGATGTTGGGTCAAGTTTTATGGCTCTCACGTGGCTTCATCATCTATCAATCATTTCTATTTAATTAGAAACTCATATTGACCCTCATCATCTCAAAATGCCGACTTGTGCATGTCTTTTGGTCGCATGACACTTGACTTTATGTTAGTCCTCGATATTACCGCTGCCTCAAACAACTCATCTGATAGCTTATCGATCCCTAAAATCTCTACTAACTTCTTATCATGTGACTCTTCCGTGATATATAACTTGATAAAAAATCTTAGCCTTAGATCCTGAATCACCTCATCATGTCTTCAGCATCAACAATGCCTTGCTCAAATTGCGGTTACTGCAAAGCACCCCTTTTGGCTCCCTCCTGAATACTCTGCAGTGTCCAAATCATTCTCTTACAAACTATCCCCTTTTCTCAATCCCGTCTCTCCCATCATTACTTATAAATCGCCTTTCGCCTGGAATGCTTTCGTTATAAAAGACACTGCGCTGTTGGATGCAGCCCTCCCTCAAGATTCTACCCTTTCCCAGTCCCAAGTCAGAATTCTTTGAAGTCATCTTTTCTAGGCCTGAATTGCACTCCGTTTTTATCCGCCTAATGTCGCTCGTCCCAAACCTCACGATGTTGTGCAATTTCCTCCAGACATTCCACTTGAATCTGCTCTTGATTTCTTTGTTTGATAATGTAGTTCCCGATCTACCTAAAGCGGTGACACTACCCTGATTTTACGTGAATCCTTTTGCCTACTTCTACTCGCATCCATTCCCGACACTGTCACTCGAATCTATGGAGGGCGGAGGCGGTTTTCTGTGAAACTCCGTAATCTTCTTGATCATTTCTTCTAGGTTCTTGAATCTATTCTCAAAACGGTTTTCAATGGAGGAACAACTTTACTATATCCCGGATTTAAGTTGACTCATCTCTTCTTCCAATTTCTTCTCTGAATCATTTGTTCTCTCGGCTGCCATTATTTTTCGGACAATTTTTGATCAAGAACTATATGATGCGATCTAGTCTGCTTTCCAGCTTGCTCAAATCACGACTGTATTGCGAGGTCACGATGGTGACACTGTATGCCTCAATTCCTTCTTCCCAACTAGCGCGATTGAAGCCAAATTGCGACTGCATTGCTATATATGATCCCATTGTTTGCTTCCCAGATTGGTCAGAGTCATGCAATTCAGTCCTAGGGCATGCCCGGCTTCCCAGCTTGTTGGAATCATGAATTTTTTGGGCAGTGGTGGTCACAACAAGAAATTACCCTTAGGCTAATAAAAACTAAACTTTTCTTTAAGCACCCTCATAACATCTTCCTCATCTAAACATAAAGTAGTTTCTGGTTGCGCATAATATGTGAAAATCAACAAACATGATGTGTTTTCGTTGCTAATAAAAATATAAAATTAATGTATTCCTTGAAACATTTGTTTCCATGGCTAGCTTCTTTAGAAATCTATATCCCTGTTCGCAAGGGTTTCCTTCCCATCTGGATAGTTTAAAGAGCAAAGATTCTAACAGGGAATAAATTTTATAGCGTGATTTATATTATGCATATAAGCGATTAACTCCGCAATCTTATATGATATGTCATCTTTATTAATACATTTTTATTTTTTATTGTTGTTGCAGAGATTCGAAGAAGGCCTGAGATCAGCAAAATAATAGCCGCATCTTCTGGTGGAATGAAGGCAGATGATGTCGCCAAAAAATCTTTGAATGGCATTAAAGCTGGGAGATTTATCATTCCTTGCAACTTTGAAGGAACCATGCTCTCTATAGCAACTGCTGGTTTGTCGCCTCAGAGTTCGTTCATGGCAGCATTCCTTGAGATATCTACCGCAAGCTTCATGAGATTTGTAGCTCTTTGTTTCCAGTGGAACTGGTACTCTACTATAGAGAATTGGCATTCCAAGAACTCCAACAAGCAAAATTAGACCATTTGAATGCATGGAAATTGATTCAAAAAGGTAAACAAAAGAGACACAATTTCAAGTTGGCTGTTGTAGGTTTTTAAATAAGATATTGAACTGCCAGAATCTTATCTTGTTTTCATCATGTTTCTTTTTCTGAACATGTTAATTTTTTAGAGTTTGTCCAACAATATTTTTGAGTATTAACATTTTACCCTTTGATTTGCTATTAGTTGGTGCTTTTATGAAGCCAACGCTTCATATGGACTGAACAGGCAATATATGTTATATTTTTACGAGTGAAAATTATGGAACAACACTATAGTAAACTAATGCAGAACTAAAATGCAACCTCAAATATTTGAAGTGCATAAAGTAAGATTGCTCAATCAATAAGAACTAAACTGGTTTATAGAATCTGAAAACAGGGAGGAATACCCGAGAAAAAGATAAAAGCTAGGGAGGATAGTAACCTTTCATTAATTCTGTGTATTACTGTTTACATAGGACAGGTAGTATATATAGGTCATGTAGAGTTGCTACTATATCATTACTTGCTGCCATTCGGTTAGAATTTTGATGTTGTTTGTATTGGGAACCACTAGAAGGGGTGTTATGTCTAATACCCTCCCACAAACCGATGGTTCTTAGTAGAACCGTTAGCTTGGTGCGAAGATCGTGAAATTGATGTTTGGGAAGAGCTTTTGTAAGTATGTCCACTAGTTGTTGTCAAGATTGAATATGTTCAAGTTGAATGTTGTTGAGGTTGATGTGATCACGAAGAAAGTGGTGATCGATCTCTCTGTTTGGTTAGCACATGGAATATGGGATTCTTGGTTAAGGATATTACAGATGTATTGTCACCATAGAGATGTGTCGGCTGAGTGATAGGAATTCAAATTCCGCAATATGTTGTCGATGCCATTGGATATAAGTGGTAGCATTAGCTAATGCATGATATTAGGCCTCAATAGACGGCCGGGCAACAATTGACTTTTTCTTCACTTGTCAGGAAGTAAGAGTATCACCAAGGAAAGAACACACCTCTGTTGTGGATTTTCGACCGGAGTGATCACTTGCCTAGTTGGTGTCCGCATATGATGTGAATTGAAGGTTTATTGATGCAATCTTCATACCAAAATCGCTTGTGCCTTTCAGGTGGTGAAACAAATGAGTAAGGTGCTTGTAATTGCCTGAAGTGGGTGATTGCATGTGTTGGCAAAGGTGATTAACAACATAGGCAATGTATGGTGGGGTGATAGTGAGGTACTGAAGCGCCCCTGTTAGCTGGTGATAGAGTGGTTGGTTGTGGAATGGAGGACTCGTGATGGCAACAACAGGTAGCTTCGTTTGCATAGGCGTGCCGAGAGATTGGCAATACTGTACTCTTGTATTCATAAGAAGTTGCATCACATTGCTTTGTTGACTAATAAGTTTTGATTTTTTGAGCGGTGAACATCAATTCTTAAAAAGTAGCCAATGGGGCCAAGATGTTTGAGCTGGAAGCATGCAACTAGATTTTCTGTAAGCTGGGAAATATGTGTAGAATTGCTGCCTGTAATAAGAATATCATCAACGTAAATGAGGACAAAAATTCAGGCATTGTGTTGATTATAGATAAGTAGTGATAAATTTGCCTTGCTGATTTGAAACTCCCTTTTAGTGAAGAGAATGGAGAAGGTAATAAACCTAAGGCGAGGGCCTTTTTTTAGCCCATATAATGATTTTTTAAGTAGACATATATGTTTAGGAAACTATGGATCGTGGAATCTTGGTGGTTGTTTCATGTATATGGTTTCATTAAGTGTGTTGTGAAGGAACACATTTGAAATGTTGAATTGAAGTATGTCACAATTATGGTGGAGAGCAATGATAAATAGTATACCGATCGTAGGCAGTTTAGCCACAGGGCTAAATGTTTTAGGGTAGTTTATGCCGAATTGTGACCTTGCGCAACTAGTCTTGCCTTGTAGCTTATAACTATGCCTTTGGAGTTGACCTTAGTAGTATATGCCCAGCTTGAGCCGAGAATGGTCTCATTTGGCAGGGAAGGAACAAGGACCCATGTTCCTCATTTTTGGAGGGCATTGAATTTCTCTTGCATAGCATGTTGCCAATGAGATTATTTGGAGGCTTGAGTGTAAAAGGTAGGATCAAGAGTTGGTTTGAGTTTGATGTAGTAGATCGAGTTTTTGGATTGGTTTGAGGTTGCCCGATTTGGAGTGGGTTATTGTGAGATGGGGAGATGGGTTGGATTGGAGTAGGTTCAGTTGGGTAGTTGTTGTAGCTAATGGGGGAGTTGTGGTAGTAGGTTGAATTGAAGATGGAGAGGAGCTCATGGATGTAGTAGGAGAAGGTTGGATCGTAGGGGATAAAAAGGTGGTGGGTGTTAATAGGAATGGTGGAGACGGAGAAGTGGTAGGATGTTGAGCATTGGGAAGGGCGTTAGATGCTCAATGAAGTGGGAATGTATGTTGATCAAAGACCACATGACGAGATACTATGATTTTGTTAGTAGTGGGTTGTAAGCATTTATTATAGCCCTTATGTTGAACCGAGTTTCCTAGAAAAATGCATTGGACTGATCTTGGTTCAAATTTGTGTGATGCTTGAAGCTTTTTCCATGAGTAGCATGCGTAGCCAAAAACCAAAAGATGGGTGTAGGACAAAGAGGATTTGTGGAGGTGTTCATAGGGTGATATGTAGTTAGTGGTTCATGTGGGCATTCAGTTAATGGGGTGCGCTGCTGTGAAGAGGTTGTCGGTTGAAAACTTATAAAGATGTTGTGTTTGATGTATTAGAGCCCGAGTGTTCTCAATGATGTGTCGATGCTTCTTTTTGACAACTCCATTTTGCTCGGGGGTGTAAGGAAATGAATATTGGTGTAGTATGCCAAGGTCATTGAGGAATGCATTTAAGGTAGTGTTTTCCACCATCCGGTCTAAGAGTTTTGATTTTAGTGCCTAATTGGTGTTAAAGTGATTTAATAAAATTTTTAGTGATGTTTGTGGTCTTAGATTCGACATGCATAGGAAAGATCCAACAAAATTTAGAGAAATCATAAATAAATGAAATGTAATATCTGTAGCATCAGTAAGAGATTATCGGGGAAATACCCGATACATCGCTATGAATAAGTTCTAGTAGTTTATATTTTTGTCCTTTGTTAGGTACAAAAGGTTGTTTATGGCTCTTAGTAAGGTTGCATGTGTTGCATGAAGTTAATTGGATGGAATGAGGAGAAATTGACGTTTGGATATGGCAGTCACAATGTCTGAATGTGGGTGTCCCAAACATCGATGCCACAATTCAGCTTGGTGTATTTTGGAGAGAGATGTAGTAAATGCTTATGGTAGATAAGTAGGTGCGAGAGTAGAGTAGAGTCCTCTACAGTTGGGACCCTTGAGAATGATCTGTTATGTTTGTGAATTAGAGATGACAAAGCCAAAAGGATCAAATGACACAGTGACATTATTGTCTTTGGTTAGTTTATGAATGTATAAGACATTATGGTAGATTAGAGGAGTGTGATGAATTTGAGAGAGTCTCATCTTACGATTCAGAGTCAGAAGAAGATCATTGCCTTGGTGTTGAATTGAATAGCTTGTCCTTTGCCTACCATGACTTGTTCAGTCCCATGATATGGTGTAGCTGGTTGGAGTTGAGTAAGTTCTGATGTGAATTGATCGGTTGCATCAGAATCTGGAATCCCCATTTCTTGGAGGTAGCATCGAGGGCTTGAGGTGGAGTTGTGGGTGCATATTCAAGATTATTTCAATCTCAACAGATAGATGCAGAATGTCCAGTTTTCTGGCATATTTAGTTTGTTATGTTGGATCGAGTTAGTGTTCTTCCTCCATGTGAACCATTTTGGTAACCTCTTCTTTGATTTGCTGGCTAATTTTTGCCCCTTCCTCTAGTGGAGTTTGAGTTGCGTCCTCGGTATGCATTAAGTACAATGGGAATTTTGTTGGTAGGGAGTTGCTTTGCTTTTTTGTTGTTGATATTGATCTCTTCACTGCAAATATGAGAGTAGAGGTCATTAAGAGCTATATGTTTGAGTTTCGTTCGAATAGCTGTTTTGAATGTATTGTAGGTTGGAGGAAGGTTGTTACGGATATACAGGATGACATCTTCTTGATCCAACTTGGATCTAGCAACATTGATGTGATTCACCAGAGTTCAAACTTTCGTTAGATATTGTACCATAGTCTTATCCTTCATAGATATATGGTGTTGTTCGTTTTTCAGTCGAATCACCCTGGATATGTTCATGGGTTGTAATTTGTGTTCTAGAGTTCCCCAAACTTTGCAGTGGTCTGGAGATTGATAATGTGAGGAAGAATGGTAGATGATACATGGAGTATAGCGAGGTCACTAGATTTTGATCAATAAGAATCCACTTTTGGAATTGGTGGTTTTCGGTTCCCTCTAGATTATATCATGGGGGACACTAATTGCTACCATCCAGAAATCCAACACAACCATTTGTCATGAATATCTTGAGAATTTGGGCACACAGTACATGATAGTTATTAGGAGTAAGTAGATTTTGGGAAAACAGTTTTAGAATAGAGGCGAGGAACTTGAGTTAAGGTGGTATATTGATGAATTGTCTCGAGATGAGTGGGGTTTGGGATCCAGACATTGTCGATTCTTCCTTTAGCAAGAAAAAGAATAAGAAGTAGAAATTTGGGATACGTTTTCTATGAACGAACCACATAGGGGCTCGACGTCTTCCTCTCCTAGATGGCTCTGAAACCATAAAAACAGGGAGGAATACCAATGAAAAAGATAGCAGCTAGAGAGGACAATAACCTTTCATCAACTTTGCATATTAGTGTTATATCTAATAGAATCCATATCTTCTATGCAAACTCATAAAGATGCTCATAAATACAGATTCAAGAAAATGAAACTACTTATTAGTTGTTTGGGATTTTTCACTTTTTTTTACTATTTTGTGTTTTTATTTTATTTTGTTTTGTATTTTATTTTAAATAATTTTTTTTTGGTAAGTTTATCAAGGATATTGTTTTTAAAAACATTTAAATAGCCTAAAAGTTATTTTGAATATGTTTAAAAATAAAAATTTATAACATATTCAAAGCACATTAAACAACCATGTTTTAAAAAAATACAAACTAAAACAATAAATAAAAATAAAAAAGATCCCAATTTGAGCCTTGAGTAGGGCTGTCAATTTGGCTCGTTCACGAACAGCTCGTGTTTGACTCGTTAAGCAGCTCGTGTTCGGCTCGTTCGTTAAGTCTAACAAGCCGAACACAAATAAATTTTTAAGCTCGAAATGTGAACGAGCCGAACACAAACAAACATTTGTTCGCTCGAATTGGCTCGAAAAAAAATAAATTAATATATTTACATAATTAATATTCATAAAATTAAATATTTTAAATTATAATTAATTTAATTTTTCTAACTAATATATTTTCACATTTTATTAAATCAATTCCTATAAATTATAATATATAATAATTTATTATTAATAATATTTCAATATTATTTAACGAGCTGAACACGAACACGAATATTTAAATCGAGCCGAACACGAACACACTGGTCACGAGCCTATTTCGAACACGAGCCGGTTTCAAACACGAGCTATTTCAAACGAGCTGAACACGAGCCAAGCCTGAGCTCGCTCAAGCTCGGCTCCTTTACAGCCCCACCCGAACGTAAGCCTTAGTTTATGTGCAGGAGTGCCTTTACAACAATCGTATGAGTAAGAGCATATGCAGATTTAATGTATCAAAATAAATGCCAACACAAGATATAAAATCAGGTCACCAAAAAATTTCACTTGATTAAGCATGTGTCTAAATGCATATTGGAATTGGTCAATTTCTAGAGTTGACTTTTGAAGC
This sequence comes from Phalaenopsis equestris, assembly GCF_001263595.1. NCBI lineage: Eukaryota > Viridiplantae > Streptophyta > Magnoliopsida > Asparagales > Orchidaceae > Phalaenopsis > Phalaenopsis equestris. Next base: position 1,139,872 of record NW_018164858.1, read on the forward strand.
AACTGAATTTTTATTACAATTAATTATATTAAATTAAACATCTCGATAAGACAAATTTAATGATATAAAAAATAATATAAATTGAGTTCAAATGAGCTCAGTGTAAGCACACGAAACATAATTAAAAAAATTGTGGCATTGTTCGGAAGATCATTGGTCCTCACATCTTGAAGTTTATAGCTAATTTGACCATTTCAATGCGGCAATCACTTCTTGAGCACCACCATTTGAGTGTCGCACATTGAACACAATCATCTCATTGCGATTTTGAGAAACCAGGTAAAATTTCGATAATTCTAAAATGTACCTTAAATTTTGGATTCCTCAAATTTAGTTCGAATTAAATTTTTAAAGTTCTATGCATTGAAATGATTGAGTCCTTATATAATATTATATATAAATTTTAAATGGATTGGGAAATAGAAAAATTAAAAGTTATAAGTATAATAAAATTTAATTGACCCTTAATTACCCCTACCTAATCCTGCTTTACTACTTTCCAGCGCCTCTAATAGGATAATTTATCACGGGTTTAAGTCGAAGGGGGGGAGAATTCCTTATTCAAGAGCCTTTAAGATTTCCTTCCCTCTCTTGATTCCCTTCCCTCCCCCTCTCTCTGTTTAGTTAAGCTCGACAAAAAGGCTCCTGCGCGCCTCATGTAGCAGAAGTCTCAGGCAGAGCACAGACCTGCGACCCACCAAGAGCCACAACTCTGCTCGGACTCCGTGGATGAAATCGAATAGTACAAATCCATATTTTACGCTAATTGTTGCATTCCCTCTTTCGCGTGCATGATTTCTTCTCGGTCTGATCGTGACTCCAGCACTATAGCTGGAGTTGGGAACTTGCGCAGACGCACGACAGAGTGTAGGCTACGATTTTGGGCTCCCAGGTGAAAGTAAATTGCAGGAATCTCATGTTTATGCTATTTATCACCTTTTTTTTTTCTTCATAACATTTCCATTTTGAGATTTGCCATGAAAATTGCATCTTTTATTGTTTCTTGTGGCCATAGTGGAGGAAAACTTTTCCCATACGAAGTCTGACGTAGCTCTGTGTGCGGACTTCGATAATATCCCGTCGTGTGTGCCACACCGAGCCCACCATATAAAATATTAATAAAAAAAAGTTTTGTTAAGCCTGGCAGGGCCCGCTGCATCCGGATTATGGTGGGGTTATTACAGTTTTCGGCGGGGGTAGGAAAGTGGGATCATGGAGCTTATTTTGGGGGTTTTTGCAGGGTTATGATAACGGGAGTGCAAATTTTATTTTGGGGTTATTGAGGGGTTTACGGAGGGGTTATTAGAGCGTTCGACGGTGCTTATGGAGGTGAGACCGCAGGGGGGTTATTGCGGGGTTATTTCTGGGTTACTGTGGGGTTATTTTGGGGGTCATTGCGGGGTTATGGCGGCAGGAACACGGATTTTATCTTAGGGTTATTTAGAGGTTAATTCAGGATTTATGGAGGGTTTATTAGAGCGTTCAAGAGGAGTTATGGAGGTGGGACTGCGAGGGTTATTGCGGGGTTATTATGGAGTTATTTCATGGGTTATCGTGGGGTTATGACTGCGAGAGTGCGGATTTTATTTTAGGGTTATTGAGGAGTTATTTTGGGGATATTGGAGTGTTCGGCAAGGGTTATAGCAGCGGGAATGCAGAGATTACTATGGGGTTTTTTATGGGGTACTATGAGGTTATTTCTGGGGTTATTGTTGTATATTTCGGTTATGTTCCTCACTTGGAGCACTCGGACTCATCGACAAATTATTAATAAAATTCATTTTCCAGAAAGTTTTTTCATACGTCGACCGCAACCGCAAGGGTTTTCAATCCATTATGAACGCTTTCCTCTACTAGGGTTTCCCTTTGGTGCATGCCGGTGAGCTAAGGCTCGCATTGCTGCTATACAGTGTTTCACTTCATGTAAGGCTCTGCTAATTTGAGGTTTAGTGTGCGACAAACGTTTGTGAGGGGCTAATAGTTACGGTGTAGTCATTTTCATAGAGTTTCTCTTCATGTGGATATTGTTTTTTATTTGAAGCACGATAACAATGGAAGAGACTAATAATATGGAGTTAGCGGATCCCAAGAAGATACAGTTGGAAGAGCCGAAGAAGATGGATTTGTAAGAGACGAAGAAGTTGACAAAGAAAGATCGTAAAAAAGAGCCCAAAGTGTCCAATAAGTATGACATTGAAGCGGCTAAGAGCCAACAAAACCTTTCCAAGTATATCCTGGTCGTTGTTTTGTTTTGCATTCAATAATACATTGGTATGCCAAAATAACACTAAAATAACTCAAAAAGAACCCCAAAATAACTCTAAAATAATCTCAAATAACCCCAAAATAACACAAAAATAACCCCCAAATAACCCCGAATTAAGAAATCACCAAAAAGGACTTATGCATGAGAAATTGCACAAAAAAGACTTATGCAAGGAAATGAGATACCGACCAAATGTTTTGTATCATATAAAAAATACCACCATTCTAATTTTAAAAAGTGAAATACATCTTTTCACGCATAAGTAAGGTGGTATGTATGTAAAAGTTGAAGTTGACGTGTTAGATATGTAAATACATAGGAACTAAGTGATATGTATGTAAATCTTTCTTTTGTTATTTTCAAGCTAAAAAACAGTTTAGAAATTAAAAAAGATAGATTAGCATGCTAAATAAACTGGACGACATCTTCTTGATCCAACCCATATTATTGTGGGTTTATTGAGGGATTATTGAGGCGGAATCGCATGTGTTATTGGAGAGGTTCACTGTAGGGTTATTAGAGGGTTATTGCGGGATTATTGGAGGGTTATTGTAGGGTTATTTCAGGTTATTGTGGGGTTATTGAAGTTCACACCGCAATAACGTCCCAATAACACGAAATACCCCAAATTTGATAGATTTGAACAGAATCATCGCCTCTGGTTCTTGGCTAGTTGTAGCTTCTATTTGCTTTCCTGTGTTCCATGGTAAGTGTTAGCAAAACTTATTATTGGCTAAACATAAAACTCACATCGGAATAGAAGAAATTTACCTTTTGCTCTCTTGTTCTTCTCCCAATAGCCTTTTAGCCTTGAATTAGATATCCCCTTATGGCGCCTCTTCGCTGGGTCATTCAAGATGGATTCACTATTAGTTGTTTTTGTTTTCTATTTTTGTTATTGCCTGGACTGAGAACCTTTTCGACTTACTGTGCCATCAACATTCAATGATAATTTTTTCAATGAGTCCAACATCCATTGCTCAGCTTCTTCATTCCCTTGTGCTTTATTACTAATTTGATATGTAAATTTTTGAACATTTGTGCAAAATATGAGGCCACTTGAATTAGCATTCCACATTTGTGCCTATTGGAGATGCTTATATCCATAACTATTATAGATATCCCTTTTTGCATTGACAAACCATCTCCATAAGAGATATTTATCGGGTATATTCTTTATATGTTCAAAGTTGAGGACTCATAGAGAGTGAGCACATAGTAGCCCCATCATTTGAAATTTTGTGCAACTGCGCACTTACTCTCCAAGCTAGAATTGCCAAAAATAACAACCTAAGATTTGTTTGTCAAATGATCATCCAAATTCTTGATGCAATATTCAGACTCACAATTTGCAGCGAATTCTAATTGAAGACCACATGATCCATGTATAAACTCTTTCTCAAACATTGAGTATAGCTTCTTTGAGTAAAATGAAGGTGTCTGCCTCAATATTGGGCTGCTTTTGGTAATGAGAGTAATTACAGATTGGTCACACTTGAAATTCTCGTCTTTCTCATTTTGCCTCCATATTCTCATGATCTTTTCAAGGCCTAGAAAATAATCGGTAATAGAACTCGTGGGCTTTGAGACTCTATGAAAAATATTATTGGTGGACTTACTTCTTTGGGTCGATAAAAATCTCATTCCAAAGATTTCTTTATTAAAAGTTGTAGAACACTTATGTTTAACGTTATACATATCATTTAGCCACACTGTCGTGTAGATTTTGCTTCTCAATCATCACCTCCCAGGTATGTTGAAACTTCTCTTTAGAGTCGCATTTGCTCATACATTTATAAAAAAGAACGGTTACTGTCTTATTCCTCAACCTACAGTGAACCTTTGATGGAAATTTCTTGTATATATGTCACTACATAATCTATGTTTTGTGTTTGACAAAATATCTTCTATGGCTCTAGTCATTGCTTGATCCTGATCAATGTTAATTGTAATTGGATGCTTGTTCTCCATTAGATGGATGAAAGTTTTAAATAGCTATTTAAACGAATCAATCGTCTCATTTGATAAGAAGCCAACTCCAAAAAGCACATTTTGCCAATGGTGGTTAACACCAATGAAAGGAAAACAATATAAATTATATTTGTTTAATCTATACTTGGTATAAAAAATAATAACATCACAAAATCAATCATAATCAAGCGTGGACGTGCCACCACTCCAAAAAAAACTCATAAGCCTACAACTCTCATCAATTTTGACGTCCCAAGTAAACATAATATCCTCGACCGGTTTCTCTGTGATCAACTGCAGCAGAGAATTGGCGTCGCCATTTTCAATTGTAGATGTTTTATCTCTTTGAATGAAATTGAAGTCATTCCATATTCTCCACTCCCTCAAATTCTGTAGCAAGAAAGTTAAACGCATCTGTAGCTCTTATACATGATTGTGCCATCGACCTGAGCACATCTGTATTGATTTCGCTTATTTTCCTACTAAAACACAATAGGTGCTTATCACTAGGGTTCACTAAGGAGTGGTTGTGAGTTTCTATAAATTTTTTAACTGACCAATTGCCTTGACCATCAACTCTGTATCGAATCATCATTAGACAACTAGTCCTTTTGTCCACCTTTTTGTATCTTACAGACTCAGTGATCTTTAACTCTTTTTTGAAACTTGCTTTACCATAGACTAAGTCGTTTGTCTTAATATTCCTCGAGTTAGGCAAAAAAATTAGTGTGCTCCTTGCGAACTGTAAGTCTGATATGATGAGCATAAGTACAACATACTTCATATGATTCTTTTTCGTTGTGAACAACAATATGAAGTAATCTGTCTGCATTTGGCTCGGTACAGTAATCTCCGCTCTCACTAAACTGCAAAATAGAGACAACTAATCTTAAAGTTTTCATAATAAGGCTTTTCTAACTCAAACAACACAATAATAACACTTCAATAACATCTAAATGACACCTTAAAAACACCTCATGAATAACTTGAAAAAAATTAAACCCTGATAATAATAACACCCTAAAACTACAATAATAACCAAATATCACAACTTCAAAAATAGCTACAAAAAAATCCTTAAAATTAACAAAACATACTTAAACTCACCTCAATTTTCATCTCATGTGTTTCTTTGTTTGCAGCATAAATCTCCTACGTTTCATACATAAAATCATTATTTTTGTAGTCCATATTCAAGCGATCACTTGCCCACTGCAAGAGAAAATGACAGCGAGAAAATGACATGCATGCAGAAGACTAAACCCTTGTAGCTGGAAAGCAGTTGCCCCTAATGAAAATGATCTGCAAAGCTTAAACCCTAAAATTTCACCTTTTCGAAGATTTGATGTGAATTATATTAATATTTTGTCGGTGGGCCCAATGTACTACATGAAATAAACCCAGAATTAACCCCCGAAATAACCCCACAGTAACCAAGAAATAACACTGCAACAACTTTCGTTGTCTTGCCTCCATAACCCCTGCTAAATGCTTTAATAATCCCACCATAAACCCCAAAATAACCTTGAAATGACCCCTCAATAACGCCAAAATAAAATCCGCGCTCCCGCTACCATAACCCCGCAATAACCTTCAAAATAACCCCGAAATAACTCCCGCGGTCTCGCTTTCATAACCCCTGCCGAACGCTCTAATAATTTCTTCATAAACCCCGAAATAACCCCTATATAGCCCCAAAATAAAATCCGCGCTTTCGCTATCATAACCCCGTGATAACTCCTGAAATATCCCTATAATAAGCCTAAAATAACCCTGCAATAACCCCTACTGTCCCGCGTCCATAACCCCGGTAGAACGCTCCAGTAACCCCTCCATAAATGACATGCCATAAAATTACCTATTTTTATCTACTTATTTTTAATGATATTACGCATTAATGAAAGATATTTTGTTTGTTTTTAATTTCAGGTACAAGAAATGGAGTTTAAGAGAAAAAAAGAGCAAAAATGGGTCAATTGAAGCCAAAGACACAAAAGTTGATTTGAAGCCTATGCACCAGGACATTCTAGAAGGACGGTGTCTAAGCGCAATAGTTGGGCGCCTAGGCGCCAGAAATGGTTTGCCCAAGATTCAATGAATTTGGATGAATTTTGAAAATGTGTCTTAAGTGGTCCTTGGTTATTTTCAGAGTTCTATATATAGAAGACATTTCTACATGTCCAAAGGAGGAAAAAAAGAAGGAGAAAAGAGAAAAACTTTGTTTTTTTAGTAGTTTAGGCCACTATAGAGGTGAGCAACCACTATAGTGGGAGTTGGTGGTTGTAGGGTCTTATGTGAGTCTTGTGGAGATAAGTTTTGTTAGAAAACTACAGAGGATTGCTTGGGGAGAAGTTTGAGATAAGTATTTGTATTTTTGTTTAGATTTGTCTTGTAAACTTGATTTTTATATATATAATGTTTTGTTTTGTTATCCCATGACTTCTGAGTAGTTTTCTTTTCTTTCTCCTTGCAATAAAAGTAATGATGTGTGGGATTATAATGTTTTTAAGATTTTTTTTATTCAAACAATTTGTGATGGTATTTTCACCGGTTCTTTATTTACTTTACAAACTGGTCGTTTGTGATGTTAAAATCTATTGCGAAACATAATGACTCAGGATGGCTATGATTTCACCAACTAGTGAGTACCACACTAAACATTAGAGGAAGGGGATGTCAATTCCAGGAGGGAGTGCAAATAGATAGAGAAATAAGTTTTGATGGGCATAAAATTGGTGTTTCTAGAGTGGCAGACTAGATCCTTTACCAATTTGGTCTATTATTGGAACTAAGGGTCTCTGGTAGGTCGTATAGAGAGGGTACAATGAGTAATTTAGAAGTGAGACTAGAATCTACTCAGCATTAACACACAAGTTGGGACTAACTTTAGATTAGTCAATGTTCTTTATGCTCAAAATAAGTAAAGAATAGATATGCTCCTATTTGTCACAATACCTCATTTTCATCTTTAATTATTTAATTCTTGCATTGATTTACAATCTCTTTGCAAGGGGAAAGACATTTTATTATAATCGCACTTAACATATTTTTAATTTAGAGACTTTACATTCACTTTTAGTTTAAATTAGAAGTAACCACTTTAGTTACACCATTTTACAAATAGTTCGATATTATTCTCTTGTGAATTAGTTTATAGTTTAAGTAGAAATATTTCTAAGTTAGCATAGTAAATTCCTTATTCTCTGTGGGTTTGATACTAGGGGTTTTAAAGAAAATTCTATATTACTTAAAACGATACATATACTTGCATAGTACCCCTAATGTGTAAATCATTAATCAATTTAATTACACATTTATTTTGCACACTAGTCATTTAATATAAATTGAGTCAACATTTTAGTCATCTTTTCAGACGTAAATAATTAATGAATTGCGAGTCAGATCAAGTTTTTGGCGTCGTTGCCGGGGAATTAATGGAATTTTTAGACTTAGAAATTTTCATTTTTGTTTGGCATAGATTTATTTTGGGATAATTGTATTTTATTTTCTTTTATCTGTATTTGTTTATTTTCTAAAAACATAAAAACATAAAAACATAAAACATAAAAAAATGAAAAATAAAAAATTGAAAATAAAAAACTATCAAAAATATTTTTATTTTAAGTGTTTTACTTTTAATTGTTGAATTTTTAATTGTGCACGTGTGGTTTGAAATATGAAGGATTAATGTCGTACGATTCTGGGTTAGAACAAACTATTAGAAAAATTCAGAAATGGAAAGAACTTCATAATTTTCAAGAAATGGCAAACACATCGCAAAATTACTTAAATAACCAAACTCTTGAAAATGAACATCACGATTTACAATGACCTCTAAGGGACTATCCAAACTCTACCACAGATGAAATTCACTCAAGTATACAAACCCCTGTTGTTGTAGCTAACTCATTTGAACTTAAACCTGCTATTATATAAATGGTACAAAACAATCAGTTTGAGAGAACACCATCTGAAGTTCCAAATTTACACCTTGCAAGCATTTTAGAACTGTGTGCTACATTTAAGTATGATGGTGTATCAACTGACACTATTAGACTTAAACTTTTTTCTTTTTTTCTTAAGGGATAAAGCTAAGATGAGGTTAAATTCGTTAGTACTCGGATCTATTAGATACTCTTGGCTAAGTATTTTCCACATTCAAAAACTGCTAAGCTTAGAAATGATATTACCTCTTTTACTCAGTATGAAGGTGAGTCAATATATGAAGCATGAGAACGATTTAAAGAAGCCCTTAGAAAGCGTCCACATCATGCTTGCCAGACTGGTTAATTATTCAAACATTTTATAATGGGTTAGTAGGATCACTAAGATCTATTATTGATGTTGTTGTTGGAGGATCATTAATTTCAAAACCATTTGATGAAACTTATGTGTTAATTGAACAGATGGCTACAAACAATTTTCAATGGCCATCTAAAATGGTAAATCCTAAGAAAGTAGTCAGTGTTTATGATGATGATGTAATTTATATATTGTTATCTCAAGTTGCTGCAATATCTAGAACATTAGATTAATTTGGAATGAACATTTCTCAAACACCTCATGTAATAGAAGAAAATTTATTAGGGCAGATGCTTGATTTTCAACAATTATAGAAGACTTTAAATGAAATTAACAATAGATCCAATAATCCATATTCTAACTATTACACTCCAGGATGGAAAAACCATTGTAACTTTAACTGGAATAATAATTTTGGTGGCGGAAATCAGCAATGGCGGAACAATTAAGCAAACCCATTGAGAAAATGGAACAACTAGGGTAGTATTAGCTATAGACTTTATTATCCTCTTGTATTTTTAAGTAACCAAAAACTTAAGGAGAAGAAGTTGTCTATAGAAGAAGTTGTTTATAAAAGAAGTGGCGCTACATATGAGGAATCAATTACAAAGTCAAAGTCCTGTCATAAGAAATATTGAGAATCAATAGGGACAAATCGCTACTGCACTTAGAAATAGGTCTCAGGGAACGCTTCTAGTAACGTTGAAATAAATCCTAAAGAAAAGAGCAATTTGCAAGAGCAAGTTAAAGCTGTCCATCTCATGAGTTGAAGGGAATTAAATTTTCAATTCAAAAGGAGACTGAAGTTGAGAAGGAGAACAAAGAAACTGAAACACATGAAGAAACTGTTCATAAGGAGATAGAAAAACATATTTCTCAAACTAATATCAAAATAGAAAGTCCACCACCACCATTTCCTCAAAGACTTAGATAACAAATGTTGGATCAACAGTTTTTAAGGTTTTTCGAGATGTTTAAAAAGCTTACAATTAACATTCATTTTGTTAAAGCCTTGGAACAAATGTCAAGTTATGCTAAATTTATGAAAGAAATTTTAACAAAAAGAGGAAGTTTGAAGATTATGAAACTGTTGCACTAGGTGAAGAATGCAGTGCAATAATTCAGAAAAAGTTTCTTAAAAAACTCAAGGATCCTGGTAGCTTCACTATATTTTGTGCAATTGGAGATAATTTTTATGGAAAATTTTATGTGATTTAGGAGCTAGCATTAACCTCATGTCATTGTCTATATTTAGAAGATTAGGCATAGGAGATATTTCTCCCGCTACTGTAACCCTTCAATTAGTTGATCGATCTGTTACTTATCCTAAAGGGTTTAAAGAAGATGGAATTGTAAAAGGGGATAAATTTATCTTTCCTATTAATTTCCTTGTTTTGAATATGGAGGAAGATAAATAAATACCTATCATTTTAAGGAAACCTTTCCTAGCCACTAGATGAGCAATGATAGATGTGCAAAAAGGAGAGTTAACTATGTGCATCAATGATCGACCAGGAAGTTACTTTTAATGTGCTAAAATTGATGGAGTGTCCATCTATTAGAAAAGATAATAAATTATATAGAATGGATACTATTTATTATTTAATTAATAACAATTTCAGAAAGCGCTATGAAGTCAAAATACATTAACGAGAAATGAAGGATGAAAATGAAATTGATTTGCAAGATAAATCTGATGAGATAAAATACTGAGGATTCAAATTATGTTTAGGAAATTTTTGAGATTTTGGACACAACTGAAAATAATAAACCTTTGATTCCTTCAATAGAAAAATCTCCTAAACTTGAGATGAAAGTGTTCCCTAATCATTTGAAGTGCGCTTATCTAGATAATTAATCTACATTACCTGTAATAATATCCTCAAATTTAACTAAATATCAAGAAGAAAGATTAATGAACACATTGAAAAATCATAAGAAAATCTTTAGATGGACATTAGCTGATATAAAAGGAATTAGCCCTCCAATCTCCATTCATAAAATTTTAATGGAAGTTGATCATAAACCTAGGGCTGATCCTTAAAGGAGGTTGAATTCTATCATGAAAGATGTTGTGAAGAAATAAATTTTAAAGTGGTTGGATGCTGAAATTATTTATTCTATATCTGATAGTGCTTAGGTTAGTCATATTCATTGCGTTCCTAAGAAAGGGGGAGTGACTATAGTTGTAAACGAGCGAAATGAATTAATCCCAACAAGTAAAGTCACTGTGTGACACATCTGTATTGATTATAGAAAATTAAACCTTGTCACTAAGAAGAAGGGTCATTTTTCTCTATCTTTTCTGGACTAAATATTGGATATGCTAGCAGGGCATCGTTATTTCTGCTTTTTGGATGGATATTCCGGATACCACCAAATACCTATAGCTCTTGAGGATCAAGAAAAGACAACATTTATTAGTCCATATAGGACTTTCACTTTTAGAAGAATTTCTTTTTGTCTGTGTAATGCACCGACCATTTTTCAATTGTGCATAATGTATATTTTCTATGATTTAATTGAGAAGGGAATTGAAGTATTCATGCATGATTTCTTTGTTTTTTGGAACCTCTTTTTATTCATGTATAGATCATTTAGCCAAGGTTCTAAAAAACTGTAAACAAATAAATTTAGTTCTCAATTGGGAAAAATGCCAATTGATGGTCGTAGGAGGAATTGTGCTAGGACATAAGATTTCTAAAAATGACATGGAACTAGATCCAGCTAAAATTCAAGTTATTATTGAATTACCACCTCCTACGTAAGTGGGAGGAGTAAGTAGTTTTCTAGAGCATGTTGGGTTTTACTCGAAGTATATTAAAGACTTTTTGATAATTGCTAAACTTCTATGTCATCTTTTAGAAAAAGACACAAATTTTGATTTTAATTAGGATGTCCTAAATGCTTTCAATTTATTAAAAGATAAATTATTCAACGCACCTATTACTGTTTTACCTGACTGAGAAAAACCATTTGAATTAATGTATGATGCAAGTGATTATGATATTAGGACAGTATTAGGGCAAAAACATGATGAGATTGTTAAGTTATGTATTATACCAATAAACCCTTAATGAAGTTAAAATTAAGTATACTACCACTGAAAATGAATTATTGGCGATAGTACATGCTTTTGATAAATTTTGTATTTATCTCATTAGGGGCAAAATGTGTCATGCATATTGATCATTCTGCTATTAAATATTTGATGTTGAAGAAGGATTCAAAACCACGGTTAATTAAATGGGTCCTTTTGATGCAAGAATTTGATTTTCAAGTAGTAGATAGGAAGGGTATCGATAATCAAATACTGATCATTTATCGAGGCTAGAACAAAAAAAATTATGGTGATAATGATGTTGACATAAATGAAAATTTTCCTAATGAACAATTATATTTTGTTTTTAAGTGCACTATATGGTATGCAGATATAGTTAACTACCTTGTTAATAATATTTTAGCCTACGAATTAGACAACCACCAAAACAATAAGTTCATATATGATGCAAGATTATACTTTTGGAACGATCCTTATTTATATCAGAAATGTAGGGACTTATTGATAAGAAGATATGTGTCTTTTGAAGAAATTAAGGAAATCATTAAGAAATGTCATGAATCTGATTTTAAGGGGCATTTTGGAGTGGATAAGACTGTATATAAAATTTTATAATATGAATTCTATTGACCTACAATATTTAGAATGTTAATACTTATGTAAAACATGTGATATATGTCAAATAGTAGACAATATTTTTAAGAGAAAGGAAATACCCCTAATCTTTACCTTGGAAGTTAAAATTTTTTATGTATGGGGTTTAGATTTTATGGGACCATTTATACCATCTTCTGGAAAATTATATATTTTCTTAGCTGTGGATTATGTTTTAAAAAGGATTGAAATTGTTGCTTTACCTCATTGTGATGCTCAAAGTGTTGTTAAATTTTTAAAGAAAAATATTTTTACCAGATTTGGAATACCAAGAGTAATCATTACAGATGGGGGAAGCCATTTTATGAACTTCAATATTAAAACATTAATGAGGAAATATAGAATTAATCATCGAATCGCCACGTTTATCACCCTAAAACAAGTTGTTTAGCAGAAGTATCCAATCATGAATTTAAAAGCATTTTGGAAAAAAACTGTAAATCCGAATAGCAAGGATTGATATTCTAGACTTGATTCTGCATTATGAGCCTATAGGACTGCTTACAAAACTCCTATAGGAATGACACTATATAGGCTCATATTTGGAAAGGCTTGTCACTTATCAGTTGAATAAGAACATAAAGCTTATTGGGCGATAAAGGAATTTAATCATAACATGAAAAAAGCTGGTAAAAAAATGATTATTGCAGTTAAATGAGCTCGAGAAAATTAGAAATGAATCTTATGAGAATGCTATAATTTATAGAAAAGATGAAAAATTGGCATGATCGGAATATACTTAGAAAATATTTTGAACTTGGAAATGAGGTTTTACTCTTTAATACGCGATCGAAATTAAAAATTATTTCCCAGAAAACTTAAGTCCAGGTGGTTGGGGTCATTTATTGTGATAGAAACCTATCCTTTTGGTGTTGTTGATATTAAAAAGCCTAAAACTGAATCAATATATAAAGTAAATGGACATCGACTAAAACCTTTCATTTGTGGAAACAATCCTTTGCATGAAAAGATCCTGGTATTGGGTCAACCCGAGTAAAACATTGGATACATCTGGCTAACAACGTTAAACCAAATGCTTTGTGGGAGGCAACTCAAAGTTATTTGTGTGTATTGATTTATGATTTTTGTTGTTGTGAACTATATGATGTAGTACTGAGACCTATTAGATGTGAGAAGGCACAAATACACTAATTTGATGAATAGAACGAGATTGGTATGTGAAAAATTTGACGCGAGGTGAAACAATGTTTACCTAAGCACTAGCTCTTAGGCGCACAACTGACGCCCAAGCGACATAATTTGGTAAACCTGGCGCCTAGGCGCCACAATTATATTATGTTGGTAAAACCGAATTGAACCAAAGTACCTTGAACCATAGGTTCAACCCAAATTGAAGCTAATTGACCTTAAACCATAGGTTACAACATAAATTGAACCTAAGTGACCTTAAACCTTAAGTTCAACCCAAATTGAACCTAAGTAATCTCAAAACTTAGGATCAACCTAAATTGAACCTAAGTAACCTTAAACCTTATGTTCAACCTGAATTGAACATAAGTGACCCTAAACCTTATGTTCAACCCAAATTGAACCAAAGTAAACTTAAAGAATATGATCAACCTAAATTGAACCTAAGTAACCTCAAACCTTAGGTTTAACCCAAATTGAACCTAAGTAACCCTAAACATAGGTCCAACACAAATTGAACCTTAAAGCCAACCTGATTTAGGCTAACTCAAATTATTTGGAACCTTATGATAGGTTAGTTCAACTCGACATGAATTAATCTAAAACACAAAATGACTTCAAATTCACCCTATAAGACACTAAAACTTAAACTTGAACCTAAAGTGTAACTTGGTTTGAGAAGATATTTTGGAGGAGGTAACCGATGGTTGCTAACAAAATATTTTCCAGTCACTTGTGACTAATCAAACTGCAAACTTAATGCCCCAGGACGACGGAACCATGGGATCTTGATCAGGTCATCCCAAACAAAAATAAAAATAAAAATAAAAATAAAAATAAAAATAACAAAATGACAAAAACTTAATCGGCTAATAAATCGTAAACAATCTAAAATTTTTCAACCCTTAAAATCTGAAAAAGATCCTAAAACTTAAATGAAACCCTAATGAACGAAGATTATTGAACATAACTTGAATCTCAGTGGTCAAATCTATGAAGATCTCTTGGACGACACAATCTGTGATTGCTGACAAGAATCTTTAGATCCTGATTTAATTTTTTCGGACTAAATAGATCTGAATACCCTGACGACCCCGTGACAATGGAGCTATATACATCTTGACCGGGTTGTCTAAAAATTATAAATTCAACCAACTACATCATTAAGTTAAAATGTAATACTAACTTTGTTTTTGCAGGATTGCTGAAGAGTTGCACTTTAGATTTATTTTACATGTTATTAGGATGTGTTAACTCTACTTTGTAGGGACAACATTCTGAAGCTTGAATGGTTAATCTCAGAATAACAAAATGACATCAGCAAAACAAAATGACAACAAAACAAAACGACATCAACAAAACAAAATAAAACTTTTATGGTAGTATCAAATTCGTAGAAAACCATTACCCCTAGGACTGAACTTTGACGTTTCTCTCCTTGACCTTTACACTTAAAACTTTTCGAGAATAAATATTAATCTTAATCAGGAGTTTTCTTAAATAGTTTTAACTACTTAAGATGTAATTAACTATAGGAACTTGCTCTTATACTTATAGGAGATTGAGAAACTCATAACAGGTGTTACACCTAAATCTCTAATCATGGGACCTTCATGTGATTTTCTTTGTACGAGTATCTTAGGAGTCAAACACTTCATAGTTTTTTTCTACAATGTTTACCACAGTGAAGCTCTCCCAACATTTTCTTTTTTTGTCTGTTTTATATTTTCATTTGTCATTTTCCTTCTTCTTTAAGTTTCTGAATATCTTAAGGTCATTAGTGTGATATGAGAGAATAAGTTATTTGAAGATTATGGCAATATAATAGATAAACAGAATGACAACTCCTCGACAACAACGACACCAACAAACCAACTACATGGTGGCAATCACAGAGAATTGGCGGCGGCAACAGCGACGGTCCGACGACCACCAACATAATCTAAAATGTAATTATTTATAAATTATAATTAAAGGTGTAAAAATAAAAGTATTTTAGATTTGTTTTTAATTCTTTTTCTTCATTCCTATATAGAGTTTTTATAGATTTCGAGTTGATTTTTTGTCACTTGAGTTAATGCAATAAGCAATGTGTTTAAGAAATTTATCAAAATATTTTAGGCATAATTTATTATAGAATTTGAATGGAATTTTCCACAAAGAAAAATCTTTTTGATGGTTTATAAAGGATTTCCATTATTTGCGTCAATTCCTATAGACTAAATGTAAAAATAATCTTGAAGGTTTTTGATAATCATCCATTAAAAATCTATCAAAAAATGGTTGTCAACTTCTTTATAAGCTGCTAAAATGCATTTTCAACCAAAGACTTTTTGGGGGAACTATTTCCATTGTAATCTCCCATAAAAAAAAACCAATTGTTATGGATTTCTCACTATTTTTTACAATATTTTTATAAAAAATAAAATATTTTTCTATTGTGGCTAGTGGTTAATCTGGTAAGGTATAATAAGGGCACTCCCTTAATAAGTTTTTAAACTATCTCTCAAGCTCATATATTAACCTTTTATCTAATTGTCTGAAGTTAGTTATGTTATTTCTAGGTTTAACATTCATATTTGAGGGAAAATAATTGGCCAAAAATTTATTGAGCTAGATTATTCTTTGTTTTGATTAAAGATTTAATCATTTTTTTGTCTTATCTCTTAAAATAATAGAAGTAATCTAAGTCTTATAGCATCATTAGAAACTCCATTATAATTAAAATTTTCACATATATCTAAAAAGCTAACTTTCTATAGGTTAGGGTCTTTTAAAGTAAACCCCCAAACTAAGAATTTAGAACATATTGATATTAAATAATTTAAATATAGATTATTATTATATCCCAGTCATATTAATACTTTAATTAATCCCATTAGCTAAATGGTTGGAATATTCCCTTATAGGTCTAAGTTGTTCCAGTTCATTAGGTTGATTTGCCATGACTTGTATTTGATTTTTTGTTTCCTTTACTTTTTCTATAAAATTATTTTATTTTGAGCTTGTATGACACTAGGTTTAAATTAACTTCACTACACATAAAAATGAATAATTCACAAATTTAGTCGTACTACTCAATAGAATAATAAATAAAAACTCAACATAAACAAACTAAATACCAAGTGCACTTAATTGACATATAATAGATCACAAATAATAGTACTATTAAATACATGTTAAAGTAATTAATATTAAATTTCAAATTCACTAATATAATTTCTAATAATGGTGCCAAAAAAATTGGTAGTTTAGAAAGGTTTAAGCAAGTCCATTAGCCACATAAATAATGTGTCATTCTCATAGAAATTTACTTATAAATAATCTAAAAGCTATATATTAATTAAAGATTACCATAATTTTTCATCTAATATGTTTGTAGTATTTGGAAAAATAAATTTTGTAAAAACAAAGCTACATAAGGCTTTTTAATTTAAAATTAAGAGATATGATTCTAATTCTATGATTTACCTAAACTGAATTTATGACTTACAATGCTAAATATTTTGCCTTATATATATTTTCAATCAAAAACATAAATGTCTTCTAGACTCCATTGATAACTAGGAAGCTTAATTATTCTCACTAACTAGGTATATGCATATACTAATAAGTTGAACAATCACAATCAATATATTACTTATTATATTTCAGATCTCTAAGTGGTATATTAGTATATACTTACAAATTCATTTATTTTACCCTAACTTTTCAATTAAAACTTCCAATTCTAATAGATCACACTAGATTTTAAATCATTTATGGCCAATGCTCAACTAGGTTTTTTGATCTCCAGGATTTAATATCTTCTGCTCCTTGCTCAAATAATGTGAAATTTCCATTGGAGGACTCTTTCTCTTCTCCACTTTTACTCTGACTTCACTCTAGACTCCACTTAAAACTCATCCTATCTTGCTGTGACCCCACAACCATAACTTTCTAAAATCTCAAATTTGCTTCTTGCATTGAAGCACCAAACTCTATGTCTTCAGTCTCTAAATATTGTCTTTTTTGGCACTATAGTGTTACATATTAGGCATCGAGCTCGAGTTTTTGGAATTTTTCCTTAGCCTCTGTTGACCTCACTTTTGGTTGAGTCTAGTTTTTCCTCTTTAGTAGCCTAGGGTCTAGCCATAAGACTTTCTTGTTGACTACTCTTAGAGAACTAAAAAAGGAACCCCCACCATTAGAAATTCTAAACTCTTCTCTGCTCAACTTGAAGTTCCACATATTGGTTCTAACTTCTAGCACTTAGTAGGTGGGGCCAATATGGAGGAGCTCAAAGGGAGTCCCCATAGGACTGCTTGGCCTTAGGGGTCACAAATGGGGGTTCCATTGGTCCATGACTCATATAGGGTGGTTGGCACCTCATTTTCACCAAAATATCCAACTTGGCCTTTTGCCCCCCCCAAATACCCCCAAACCTTAAATTTGACAAAAATTCCCAATTTTACCCAAGATACCCAAATTTGTTCAAAAATCATTTCAGACCATTTCAAACTACTCAAATTGCCCAAAACCACTTAAATTTTCCAAAATCACCAAAATACCCCCAAATTTGACAAAATTACCAAAATGCCCTTGGTAACAAACTTTCCTAAAACCCCAAAATCATTTCAAATGTCTCCAAAACCAATTTGAACTCTTCCATTGAGCCTAATTTGACCAATTTTGACCAAAAGCCCCAAATTGCCCTTAAAGACCCAATTTCCCCAAATTCATCTCAAATGTCCATCAATTCTCAAATCCCCAAATTCATCTCAAATGTCCATCAATTTGATCTCAATTTCCCCCAATTTCAATTCTCAAGCCAAATTCATCATGACCAAACTTAATTAAAACCAAATCCATGTCTAATTGACCCACATTTGAGTCAATTTTAACCCAAATCAAAAAGCCCCAAGTTGGCCCAAAACCAAAATCCCATTCAATTGACCCCCAAATCTTTCCAATTGCCTCAATTATGCATCATAAACTCTTTGAAACATTCCCACACATCAAATTGAACCTTCAATTGGCCTTGGTCAAGTCTCAATTTCACCTAAAATCAACTTGGACTTAAACCCCCCATTTGGTCGTGTCTCTAAATGTCACCTAATTGAATGCCCAAATCCCAAAATTGACACCCAATTGATGTTAAGAACTCTTCATGATATTCTCCTAGACCATTTTAAACCATAAATTTTGACTTAACCCAACTCTAGCTCAACCTAAGGCCAAGTCTAACCCAACATCCCCAAATGGCAAAATCCTCCAAATTGAGCCTCCAAATCAATTCAAAATCACTCCAAATCTTTTCTAAACTTTTTATGACAATCATTTATACCAAATTGATCAATCAATATGGCTCAATGTCATGGCTAATTAATAACTACTTTTTTATATACCTAAAAATACAAGAATTTGACACTACTATTAGAAGATTTAAATCCCCGGCAACGGCGCCAAAAACTTGACGCGACTTTTAATATGCAAGAATTTATGAACCCAGATTTATATATTTATAATGATTTTGTAAAGTCACAATTTCAAATGCAAGTATACGTATTGCTCAAGTAATACAGGGCTCTAGTGGAGTCCTGTTTATCGATCCCACAGGGAAGTAAGAGGTGAGGTCCTTAGTCAAACCCTAGTCCACTACAATTAGTCCTTAGTTTGGAATATCGATTAAAATGATGTTTTATTTAGCAACTACTCCTAAATGCAAGTGTTAAATGTAAAGATAGTAACTATAACTAAATGCAAATATTAATTCTAAAGATAACCCTTTTTGGATGAATTGGTTTGGAGAATTTTGAGATATTAAAAACTACTATTCTTATGTAATGAATTGGATAATGTAAAGGAATGAGATGCATTAAATATTGTATGTGCCAAATAGGAGCAATCTTATCTTTTACCCTTTGGTCTAGGCATAAAGAACGTTGATTAATCCTATGCTTGTTTACTGAATCCGTGGTTAGGCTGAGAGGATACCGGCTCGAGCTCCCACTTTCCCCTCACCTGAGGGCTAACATCTTCGCTTCAGTACTCAAACAATAGGACTGAATTGGGGATTTTAGTCTGTCACCCTAAAATCTCCAATTCTACGCCCATCAAAGTATATTTCCTTATTTATTTGCATTTAACTCACATAAACTTAACCATCCATGGAATCTGAATGTGGTTCTACTTTGTTGAGAATTACACAGCCCTCTTGGGTCTTAATGCAATTACAATGAATATTACACTACAACAGACCTTTATTGTAATGTAAATAAAAAAAACCATCACATTTATAATTAAATCCGCTTCTAACATGCATCATAAAATCCTAAACATGAATTCTACTCATTACAAGAGAAAAGTAAAATGAAAACAACGACATAATCTTCTCATAAAAACTGGAAAAATTAATTTAAAAGT
>NW_018164858.1:1159711-1160873 GCF_001263595.1 Phalaenopsis equestris
GCACGAAGAAAACACAACGGAAACTTCATTTAACCAAAGCAAATGAGGCATACAACTCACCTAGGTTGAACCGTGCCATCAAAAGATAATGACGAATACAATACTTAGCTTTTTCCCTTTGAAAGAAAGACAAATATCTCTCCCACAAAGTCTCCCGCCGATCCATGCAATGCTAGAACTTCTCCTTATAAATTTTCTCAAAATCTCTTCTCCAATCTCTTCAAAAAGGTAGAAATCTATATTTCTACTCCTATTCTAAAAACCTTAAACTTTCTCCACACTTTCATAACATTCCTCTCACAAAAACTCCTCTTTTTCTAACCTAAATTCATTATTTTAAAGTGTAGGGATGAAGTTTGAAGAGTTGCCACAAGAGTCCTTTCAAAAAGCATCCAAATACGTTGAATTTCGGCCCATAACCGCCAAAAGTTGGTCCATAGTCGTCACGGGCGGCGTCGGCGAGCTTTTCTGTCATTTTTTGGTCTTATCAAGTAAATCTCACCGTTGGCGCCGTTTTGGGCGCCGTCGGCGAGCAGACTGCACAGCTCTACAGTGTCGCTCCTTTTGGCTCTATTTTAGCCCTGTTTCGCCCCATTTCAGTTGTGTTGTGTTCCTAACAGATAGCCCTACAAAATAAGCATGAAAACAACCTTCCTTTAATGTGTAATCTTAGTAATCTTATTCAAAAATATTCAAAAATATGCAAGAAGTGTAAAAGAGATTTAGCACCAAAATACTTATCGGAAGGTGACAGCAAAATTTCATTTCTTGCTCGTTTTTGCTCCAAATTGCACCATTTTTATTTCTTTTTCTCCAAAAGTCCATTTCTTGTACCTAAAACCAAAAACATGCAAAATACCTTCCTTTAAAGTGCAATATCATTAAAATTAAGCATAAAATAGGTATGAAAATCTCAACATATTTTTCTTTGGTCAAAATCCCCCAAACTTAACTATTACTTGTCCTCAAGTAATTTTAGTACTACATAAAAGTTATAATCTATTGTAGTAAAGTATTAATTCAGAAATACTATGAATTTGATTTAAGTAAATACCATAGTGACATTTTCAGAAAAATTTCAAGTAATTAAATTAACTCTGTAGGTACAAGACTATCTAGTCATCAAGTTTAAGAGTTCTAGTTTTCTATTCATTTCAAGAAT
>NW_018164858.1:1161195-1161403 GCF_001263595.1 Phalaenopsis equestris
TTTGAACTGCACCTTTCTTTCCCTAAATTTGAAACTCAAAGCATTCCTTTACCTTATAAATATTTTATAGCCTTTACATTATTGAGCCACAATCTTTTCTTCTCAAATGAATTTCTAAGATTCTTAATACTTCAAATCATAGTTTCCTTTACTTTAAATTGTTAACTATAGTCTTATTCTCTTATACTAAATATCTTAATCTACAAAA
>NW_018164858.1:1161551-1162324 GCF_001263595.1 Phalaenopsis equestris
AAATTTTTCAATATAAAATAATACAGGTGGGAAGAAAAATATTTAAATATAAATCATACCTCAGTATTTTAGGCATTTTCATCATTCTGAAATTTTTGCAGTCCTTCTCAAAATTTCTACTTCACCTGGTCTGTAACATTAGGAGCTTTCTATAAATATAAATCATTAGAGAATTTGCTGAGTAATTAAATTTTGAAATAAGTACTAAATTACTAGCTAAAATTTTTAAATATTTTACAATTTAATTCCATAAAATGTAGCAGAAAGGAAAAGTAATTAAATCTACTAAATCTACTAGCAATTAAATCTACTAGCTACTACAACATCCTATCAAATTTATATACATGCATAATCAGGATAGAATGACAGCCTAAGAAAGTAAATCTAGCCTAAAACATGCATACAATAATATTAAACTAAAAAAAAAGTATATTCACTGTAAAATTTCATTTTTGTTTCTACCCCAAAATTTGATTTTTACCATGTATAACATTTAGTGCAGAAAATATAAGTAGGAAGAAAAACAGTTTAGAAATTCTATATACCACAAATTTCTATAAAAAAAATCTACAATTATTTATTAGGATTAAAAACATGTAGTAGAAAGTAAATCTAAACTAAACATACCAGAATAAAATTAACTAAATGAAGTTCAAACTAGCATAACATGTATCAGCATTGAAATATAAAAATATTCTTCAATTCTTATAAATTGTAACACAAACACAAACACAAACACACAAACAAGATAAATGAGGTCAATTCTTCCTCCA
>NW_018164858.1:1164466-1169272 GCF_001263595.1 Phalaenopsis equestris
TAATCCCCAAATTTCCTTTTCTTGTTTAATATCTCCTTCATAAATTTTGCATAACTTGGCATTTGTTTCAAAGTTTCAGCGAAAGGAATATTTATCGTTAACTTCTTAAGTACGTCCACGAACTTTAAAATTTTTTTATCCAACTCATGTTGTCTAAGTCTTTGAGGAAATGGAGGTGGTGGTCTTTTTAAATTGATTTTAGTTAGAGATATTAATTTTTTCAGATCCCTAGAAACATGTTCTTTAGGTCTTTTAGTTTCCTTTGTTTCTCTCACAACATCTTTCTCTTCTCTAACTACATCCTCTATCTTTCTTCCATTTTTTAATTGGACAGCTTCTACTTGTTCATTAATGTTCTCTTTAGGGTTGATCTCAATGTTGCTAAGAAGTGTTCCTTGGGGTCTATTGCTAAGTGAATTAGCAATTTGTCCCAGTTGATTCTCTATAATCATAACATTTTGACTTTGCAACTGGTTTCCCATTTACAATACCACTTCTTCTATAGAAATCTTCTTATCCTCAAATTGTTGATCATTGTTAGAATTTGATGGATATGAAGGTCTATAGTTTGTGTTTTTCTGATTATTCCATCTTTCATTAGGATTTGCATGATTATTTTCCCATTTTTGGTTTCCACCATCAGTAGTATGATTCCAGTTAAAATTAGGATGGTTCTCCCAACCTGGGTTGTAAAAGTTAGAGTACGGGTTGTTTATGGTATTTAAAGCATCATATGATAAGTTAGAATCAATCATATGCCCTAATGAACTTTCTTCACTTACTGAAGTGAATTGAGGTTTGTTCTTTCCAAGTTGGTCCAACTTCCTTGATAGCGGCAACTTGAGATGAAAGAATTGTCATCACATCTGAATCATGAACACTGGCTACTTTTTTATGATTTACCCTTGTAGAGGGCCATTGAAATTCGTTTGCAGCCATATTTTTAATTAACGCATACGCTTCATCAAATGGTTTTGACCTTAATGATCCACCAGCAGCAACGTCAATTATAAACCTAAGGGATTCTACTAACCCATTTTAAAAAGTTTGAATGATTAACCAATCAGGCAGAGCATGATGTGGACACTTTCTTAGGAGTTCCTTAAATCTTTCCCAGGCTTCGTATATTGATTCCCCTTCATATCTTTCACAGGCTTCGTATATTGATTCTCCTTCATACTGACAAAATGAGATGATATCTTTTCTAAGTTTAGTAGTTCTTGAAGGTGGAAAATACTTAGTTAGGAATTTCTGAGTTAACTCCTCCCAATTTTTAATAGAGCCAGGTGCTAATGAGTATAATCACATTTTAGCCTTATCCCTTAGTGAGAAAGGAATTAGTCTGACAACAGCATCCAAATACATTGAATTTCGGCCCATAACCGCCAAAAGCAGGTCCATAGTCATACTGGGCGCCGTCGGTGGGCTTGAGTGCTCCATCAGCGAGCTTTTCTGTCATTTTTTGGTCTTCTCGGGTAAATCTTGCCGTCGGCGCCGTTTTGGGCGTCGTCGGCGAGTAGACTGCGCAACTCCACCGTTTCGCTCCCCATTTCAGTTATGTTGTGTTCCTAACAAATAGCCCTACAAAATAAGTATGAAAACAACCTTCCTTTAAAGTGTAATCTTATTCAAAAATATGCAAGAAGTGTAAAAGAGATTAAGCATCGAAAGACTTATCGAAAGGTGACAGGGCAAAATTTTATTTCTTGCTCGTTTTTGCTCCAAACTGCACCGTTTTTGTTTCTTTTTCTCCAAAAGTCTATTTCTTGTACTTGAAACCAAAAACATGCAAAATACCTTCCTTTAAAGTGTAATATCATTAAAATTAAGCCTAAAATAAATATGAAAATCTCAACATATTTTCCTTTTTAAAACTGAAAAAGTTTGTTTCTATATCAAACCCAAACCCAACTTCAGCCAATTTGACTAAATAGCAAATATGACCAAATTAATAACACCAAAGCCACCAAGTACACTCTAGTGACTAGGCTAGACCCCCCTAAACCAGCCAAGGTGGGCTATGGACCAATGGTTCCCTAAATTAAGGGATTTCATCCCATTTTTGTATCTAAGCCAAAATATCTCCACCATCATGACAAAACATTAGTGGTTGATCATAATTAACCCTTTCCCTGGCTTACCTGACTTCTCTGGCCACCCTACCTAGCCCTGCCAGCCGGCCTAGTGGCTGGAAAACACCAAAACTGAGGCCCTCATGCCTTAAATCAAACCTAATTTCACCCATCTAATGTGTCCAGCTTTGATTGGTATTTGGCATTTTGAAGCCCTCCACATAAGCACTTAATTGAACCCAAATTGAAGCCCTGAGAACAATTCTGAATAAACAATGGAAAGTTTAGATTTTTGACTTCAATGGACAAAAGAGAGCTAACCAAAATCCTTAAGGAAACTCTGCCAAAATCTCACCAGAGACTCTCCGAGCCTTACTCAGCTCAAGCCAATCATATTCCCCCTCTGTTTCCCCTTGTGAGAGTTCAATTTTGAGCTTAAAATCAGGACGAAACCAGGACACTTTTCTCCATAGCTTCACAATGAACCAAACTCCAATTAACTATGCACACACCATCCCTACAGTGAGAGGAGTTGATCCCCCACAAAAGCCCCCTCTCAAACGACCCCTAACCTAGCTCTAGACCAACACTTGAAATCAAGTTTGGTAAAAAAACATAGCTAGACAATTCACCAGGGCTTGAGACTTCATCTGGAGGTTCTTTGAACCCAATCAAAGCCACCACAACCATTTGATTGAGGCCTCCCCTCTCAGACAAAGGTATTAGACTCTAACTTTAGCCCGAGCTTCTTTTGACTCTCCATGTGTAATGGCTTGATTTCACGCTTGATAAATCATATAGATATGTTCGTCTTGAGTATATGAAGGTTTAGAAATAAATATTATGCGATTTAGTTGAGTCTAGGTGAAAATCTTAAGGTTTTAGTGTGAACAATTATCGGGTTAGGTCATTTGGGGACGATAACGGAAAGCCGTCTGATCCTGCATTTATTTCATCAATGGAGGAGATCAAGCCAGACCAACATTTGGTGTGAAAAGGCGGGCTGCGTGGTTGCTGGGGTGGATGGTGCGTCAAATGGCAGAGCGCCACGTGTGAGTTCGGAGCCGTCATAGAATGAGGTGGCGTCGCGTGTTTAAGTAAGAAAATATAGATTTTCTGAATTATTTTTAATGCCCGATCTACAAAATCCATATCTTTCTCTAAAAAAATACCATCTTACTCAATGAACAGAGGAGAATAATGTGGATCAAAAATAAAAATTATTTGCCAGTATATGATTTTTAATTAATTAAATACTCTCTGACGTATTTTAATTCATTATGATTAAATACTAACCACCATGACTTGAAATTTTTAGGGTTGGTTCCTCATGACAGAGAGTAACTTCTATGATTTTTCCAAAGTCAGGGAGAATCTCTGTGCTTCTAACCCTAATTTTCAAGCTAAGTGACTATTTTGGCTTTATTTAATCATATAAATTAAATTATCCCTAATAAAATTATGGGATCAATTTTATTAGGTTTCTTGTGGTCAGAGGAGTTTAGAAAAAATAATGTGATGATTTGAATGATTTTGTATCTTTCTGTTATTAATTAAATATTTTTACCTTCTTTTAACTTATTTAAATTAAATATAAATTAAAATTTGACAAAATCAATTCCACATTGTTCGTAAGAATCATTTCAACTCACTATAAAAATTTCAAATTTAATTAAGTTGATTTTGCCATTAAAGTAGATTTTGCAAGTAAAAGAAGTATTTTTGCACAAAAGCAAGTAAAAGTAGTATTTTTGCACAAAATAAATTATGTTAAATTAAATAAGCTTAAAAAAATTATGAAAAAGCTTTGAAAAATTGTGAAAAATAGTTTTTTGAGCTCCTTGTGATCAGGGGCATTTAATAAAAATAAAATTCATTTTTGTGAAAATATTTTATTTTATATTTTGCATTAAAAATAATTAAAATAATCAAGATTTTAAAAATACAAAAAATTGTTCAAAATGTGTGCAATTGTTCCCTGATCACTTGAGACCCCTTAAAATATTTTTCTTGATTTTTCTAAATTAAAAATAAATTTCTCAAGGCCTAAAATGTATTTTCCTTATTTTCCCATTAAAATAGTTACAATAAATTAAATATAAATCATAAAATTATAAAATTTGTTCCTCTAAGTTTTATTGGGCTTATGAGGGTTTAATAAAATTTAAAAGTGATTTTTGTGGATTAAAACATGTTTTTTATTCAAATAATCAATAAAAATAACCTTTAAATAATTATAATAATTACAATATTATTTTAAAAAAATCATAAAATTTTGCCTAAGTATTTTTCTGACCTAGGATAACCTCCAATAATTTTTTTCCATAATTGAAACTTCATTTTGATTAATTAAATAAATTAACATTAAAAAATCCTATTTTTAAAATAATTATTAAAATTAAATCAAATTTTGGAAAATCATACTTTCCTCTCTAATATTTTAATTAGTCCATGGATAGGACACTCAAATATTTTCAAGGCCATTTGAATTTTGCTTGAAGAATTATAAGATGAAGAGCCCCAAGGGCAGGATAGTAATTTTAGTCTTTGGTTCCTTAATCAAAATTTAGAATTAACTATTGGGGATGAGGAATTTTGATCCTTAATAAATATGTTAGATGATTGAAATGCAATGGGTTAAAGGTAGTGTTGACCTCACTTTTGGTTGAGGTCTAGAAAACTTCTTTAGTCGTCTAGGTCTAGCCATAGGACTTTCCTGTTGCATAGACATAGA
>NW_018164858.1:1174621-1201039 GCF_001263595.1 Phalaenopsis equestris
GAATTCCTTGAAGGTAATTTTTCTTGATTTTTATCGAGAGTATTCTTAGGTAACTTTAGTTATCTAAGATGTAATTAACTATAGGGGCTTGCCCTTATAGGAAGCTTTTCCCGAACCCAGCATAATATAAACCCTATTTAATTCCTTATATTAAATAGGGGAATTTGTCGGCCAATATATTGGTTTCGCAGACCAAACGGATGTCATAACTTTCTCTAGTTTATTTGATCGAACCTCACCCTCAATTCTTGTGTTCATCCTTCAGGATAGATACAGGATTTGAGGTAAAGCGCTCTTTCATTTAAACTATGAAAGCTATGGGGTCAGTTTGACTTCATCTTTTTCAAAATTAAAATTTTTTAAAAATTTCCTTCCAAAGCGGGCAACGGGATTTCAATTCTGATGACCGACAGCTTCTTACGGGCAAACCCCACACCAAAAATAGTGTCGACAGGTAGAAATCGACTTACCACCTTTGCATAATAAGAATAAAATGATAATTTCTTGAATTACTCTTTGGAAGTTAAACAAAAATTAAATGATTCTTAAGTGATGGGCTTAAGCCAAGGAGGTGATAATTCACTTACCTTAAGCCTAAAACTGATGATGATGTGATCTTTTAATAAGAATAATGTTACTTAAACCAAGATTTTAGCCACCACCATTTTCCTCCATTATGAATGTTAAGGGCTTAGTAGTGGCATAGGCTCGATGTCTAAATTCAATTGATTGGATCTAGAAGATAATATGATTGGGGATTAACACCTCTTTACACTCCAAGCACATTTTTGATGAGAACCAAATCCTTAATGACTTAAGCTTGCCTTAGGGGCAGTCATACATATAATCTTTAAAGTAAAGTATCAAATTGATTAAATATCTTATCCTTGGGATAATTGAATTTTCAAGCTTCACTGGGCAACGGGGTAGTCACACTCTAACCTTGGATGATTAATGAAACAATAAGATGAAGTTCTAAATGAACTTAAAATAATTCAAGAGAGCCTTGAAGTAGTTCGGGGTCATTCCCCCGAACACTTTGAAATCTTTTGGATATTTTGAAGGACAAATTGAATTTGCCATATTTTTTTTCTAAAATCATCCACTAAGGTCTTCCAAGAGTCGATAAAGTCATACTTTGGGGTTTGATAGCTATACCTTCATTTACTCCTGCAATTTAACTTCCTTGCAAAATTATATACACACTACCAGAACTAACCTTTCAGGTGAAGGAACTAGAAGAACCAGCAGCCTCTCCAGCTTTATGATATCATATGGTTGACACTAGTGTGTATTATTTGCTCAAAACAAAAAATAATAGTAAACCTAATCGAACATGTTTGGTTATTTCAATTCAGTTTCAAAAATGCATTTCCATTTTTGTCATTTGAAACCTTACTATTTAATTTTTTAGCTATTAGTTTATTTTAATTTTCATTTCATTGAAAATTTTGAAAAACTAAAAATTCAAAATTAAATGGAGGATTCATATAATTAAATTGATATTACACATGTAAGAAATATAATTCTTGATGTCTATTCATAATCAAATTCCAACTAATAATTAATTTTTGGTTTGTTCATCACCAAACCATTTAAGTCATTTTAAATTCTAATTCGGTCAATTCAGTTTTATCCAAATTTTGATTGATTTATTATTATTTTTAAATTTTTGGATTATGGTTGTAATCTATTTTGCCAATATGAAAATTAATTCATTCAAACCAATTGAATGCTCGCCCTTAGTTAGCATTTGAGGCATCCTCTTTTTAGCATTGATGGTTTAGCACCTAGGTATTATGCCCTCTATTTGATTAGTGATCTCTTTCAAATTATAGGGTTGTAGAGTTATGTGCAACATCCAAGTGTTATCCTGAAAATTCTTGAATTTCTTATTTCAATTTTTTACAACCTGCAAAAAAAAGTTTTAATAAAATTTTATTATTATTTAATTCAATTATCTCACTCAACAAACTTTCATAATTTCTTTATAGAATGCATTTATTTGCTTAGGCCTATACTATCAGCTTATATAGTTAAGAGGGTTAAATTCTTTTAGTTATTAACTTGGTAAACATTATCTATGATGAGTGGAAAGGTTAGGGCTCTAGAACCCAAAATTTTTCTTTAGATGATCAAGTTTATGGAGCATTTAGTCTTCTACCCTTGTGGTTGATATAAGAGCTCACTCAAAAGCATGGATTATCTTCATGAATATCTCTCAGTCATCCTAGCAAGTTTGTTTTTAGTTACAAATTATATATTCTTCATATTTTGGAATATTTCTTTATTTGGATGCTCCACTTCTTGTAGTGTCTAGTTTCTAATTCCTAAAATCAATCCATTTTTTGACACATTTAATAGAATGTTAGACCCAATATTATCAATAGCAATACCCAACTCTACTTTTAGAACCTATGATGCTTTAACATGACCCAATATATGGATAAATATGAAAAAAAAAAATAAAGAGAATTATAAATAAAGAAACATTTAGGGGTTGCCTTACTTTGCAAGAAAACAAAATATTTGACCTCGCTCTTAATGTTACATTTTACTTTCATAATAATAAATTTTTTTGGGCATTACATAAGAGTTTGCATTTTAAATTAAATAATAATTACATTATCCATTATACATACTCGAACATGGTGATCAAAATACTTGTGTTATTTTCCTAATGGGTGCCTAGAAGATCATGCTAAATGGAAAGGAATCCACTCCTATACAAGCAAGTTCCTTCTAGGCTTTAGGGAAGGGTCTTAAGTTACATGAATTCTTCTGTATATTGGTTGAGTGTCTTCTTAAGTTGATTCTTTTGGCTAAAGTAATGTAGGTAAATTTGTGTGTGTTTCTTGCTTTAAATTCTTTATTTTTTTCCCATTTTTATCATGATTATTTCTTATAGAAGGTTTTTTTTTGTATTTTATAGGTTGCAAAGGTAGAAAATGTTCCATGGAGATAAAGCATGAAGTGTGCCGAGAAGCTGGTTTGGCAAAACCATGCTAGCGAGTAGTATAATTACATCAGGTTTATTGTAGTTCTGACGTAATTACACCAACTTTTGGAGTGAATATGTCGAATGTGGCATAAACACACTGACCACGGGTGTGTTTATGCCACCACAAATCAAATTCTAATTTTGGTAAGGTTTTTTAAGGTGAACTTTTGAATATCTATATAAGAGATGCATTGGCACAACCTGAGGGGAGTTAGCCAAGCTTTGGAGGCTCTTAACAATAGGCATTAGAGTTCTAGGACAGTCCCTAAGGATTCTCTTCCTCTTTGTTTGTGGAGAGAACTTCTAGGGTGGTTTTTTCTTTGATTTTTTAGAGTCCTTGTATGAGAGAGTGGTTTAATATTGTGTGTGGGAGAGATTATGGAGAGTTGATTGTTGCAAAGCAAGGATAGACACTTGGCTTATTTGTAAGTGTGTTCCTTCTTGCACTTTTATCTTTAATTATTTCAATACTTTTCTACATGTTTTTCTCCCTTATGTTTTGTGGCTAAACTTGCTTTCATTTATGTGATGTAAGGATAGTTATTCTCTATGTTAAATTAAGAGGTTTTTTTATATACATTTTCTATGCTTATAAATGATACAAGTTGATATATTAACCTTTTGATCTTCATATACTCCTAATATGATCAATTAGGTAGTTAAAATCCTTATGATCTAGGATTTCTAGCTGTCGACAAGAAAAAATGTAAGTGAACACATGATATACTAATATAATAAATATATTGCCAGTAGAAAATTGTAACCTATATAGGGGATCCGAGGAATCGTAGAAAATGTTGCATGGTTAAGTGCCTCTTAACTGTAATATGATTTTCAACTCTTCTTATAATTTAGACATAAGAAAATAAGACTTGTGTCCTTGATTCTCAACTATCACATTGGATAACATAAAGAAAACGCTATACTGGTGTCATGGGAGCATGAGCCTCATCATTTCTAAATGACTTATAGCTATTACGTATTGCATTTTATATTTATTGTCCTTTTAGGACCTGTCAACACTATTTTAGTTAAGGAGTTGCCCGTTGGAAGTTGTCGATCACTGGAATCGAAATCCCATCGCACGCTTCAGAAGGACATTTTAATTTACATATATACATAAGTTTTAGTAAAATATGAAATCAAACTGACACCATATTTTTCATAGTTTAAATGAAAGAGCATTATACCTCAAACCCTATATTTATCCCGAAGGATTTATCCCGAAGGATAAGAAGGATAAACACAAGACTTGAGGATGAGGCTCGATCAAATAAACTAAGAAATATATGACATCGGTTTGGTCTGCATAACCGTTTTATTTGCCGACAATTTCCCCTATTTAATATGAAGAATTAAATAGGATTTATTTTAAGCTGGGTTCTAAAAAGCTTCTTCTAAAGGCAAAACTCTATAATTAATTACATCTTAGATAAACAAAGTCAACCAAGAAAACTCTCGATAAAAATCAAGAGATATTATCTTCAAAGAGGATAAAAGAATAGGAATTTTTTACGAAATTGGACGAAGAGGTGTGAAATGGGAATGACTCAAATTTGGAACATTTTGTTGTAGAGTCCAAAGGAGGAAGAACTAAGGGATCTCACAGATCCGGAGGAGAACCTTGGTGACTTCCCAATTTATCCTATTGTTTGGCTTCAGTTCAGAAGAGAAATTATTTGAATATTTCATCCTGCCAATTTTATTAGTTTAGGGCTTACATTTGTGTGAAACGATCACACAAATAGCCTGAAAGATGTGACGATTTAGGTCGTGACGAACGATAATCTAAGAATCCTAAGATGAGTTAGGGCTTGTATTGTAAAATAGAGCTATACAAAGGCCTAAAGATGATGCGAGGATTTATGTTGCATAAGGAAACAACCTCGAAGTCCTATGACTTTGGTTGTTTAATTCTAAGGAAGGAATGGTCTATCTGGGAAAGATAGGTTTTGCTGTTGAAGATGGTCGTGCTACCCACCATGCTAGCTCCAAGCTCCTCGTCGTGGTGAGTTTAAGTTTTCTAAGGTGTCAAGTTATGATGTTAAATCAGATGACCCTTATGGGGCATGTTAAAGTTGATTAGAGCGACACCGGCTAGGATCCTATGGTTCCCTCGATCTCGTACCACTATTTTCTATTGGATTCACTTAGTTCAAATGAATTTACTAAACTCAATTTAATGAGTTCCATACTTTCATTTAGACCGTGGGAAGCCTCGTTAGCAACCGTAGGTTACCTCCTCTGAGAGATTCCCAATCATCCAATAGAGACGTCTTAATTTAATTGCAATTGTGGTTTTTTTGTGATGTTTGTGATTAAATTTTGAGTTGTTCTATATTTTGAATGTTGTGGCGGTGAATTTTATCTTGATTGATTTTAGTTTTGATTTTGGTTTTACGGCTATCCCAGTTGTTTTGATTTTCATGCAGGGTGACATCGTTGTTTAACATGCAAGATTTGTAAGCATAAAAGTACAGTGTGAAAAGTATAGAAAAAGATGGTACTGTAAATTGTAAGAACGTACATTTCCACCACCTGAAACT
The DNA here is from genome assembly GCF_001263595.1 of Phalaenopsis equestris. NCBI lineage: Eukaryota > Viridiplantae > Streptophyta > Magnoliopsida > Asparagales > Orchidaceae > Phalaenopsis > Phalaenopsis equestris. The sequence goes on from NW_018164858.1 coordinate 1,180,169, forward strand.
CAAAATGTATGTAAGGGCATTTTATGTAAATTGGAAAAATAAGGTTCTGGTGATCTACCAAAATCCTAAATCATATCTTGGCGAGCACCTATTAATTTGACTAAGGATGATTTCATGAAGCAAACATGTTAGGTTTAGTAGACCTCCGAGGTATCCAAAAGGTCGGGAGAAAGAAGCAGGTCCATGCTTCCCTCTCACCACCTGGTGGAAAGTCTCGAGATCATTTAAAATTACTATGTCGTTTAATAACTCATCCTGTAAATAACTCTAATGCTCAGTGAACATTGATGTTTCCATTATCCCTAAGAGTAAGGTAATCATCATTTGTATTTTGATTTGAGAATTATGTAGGTGAAGACCCTTAAAAGGGGCAAGTTAGTGTCATTGAGACACTTAGCCAATTTTACCTTTAATTTGGGCTTGTAGTGTCTTAAAGGTGTTCAATTTCTAGTTACATTCACTTTTCTAAGCCTCATTTAATTAAATTTGATTTAGCTTAGGTCACTACTAAGCCCTTAAGATCCTGGTGGATGTCTTAATAATTTTTAAAAGAAATTGAATTTTAAGTGATGATGATTTATTATCAAAACTTTTGAATTTCATTTGAACATCAAATGGGGGTATTAAATTAATGAGTTATTCACACCCAAAACCATACCCCTAAGTCTAGGATCATTTAATTTGGCAGACTTCTAAATTTTAATAATCTAGGAAATTTTAAATTTATCATTTAATTGGAAAAAGTGAGATTGGTTTCTATTAATTAATCCCTCGTGTTTCAATTATCCAAATATGCTAATTAAGATCAAAGGTTGCTCATTTCCATTTCTTGAATTAAGCCTAAGTGTTAATTAAGGTCAAATTTCCAAAAGTACACTTTTACCCCTAAGGCTCTATCACTTCATAATTCATCAAATTTAATTCAAATGACTTTGAAATTTTCATCCCACTTTAATCACGGGTCAATTAAGACATCAGCAGAGAAAATGTGATTTTTCAAATTTTAATTTAATTTATATAACTATTGATATGCAAAAATAGGATTTTTCAAAGAAAATTCAACAACTTGACCAAGGTAAAGCCTAATCCATTAAAATTTTTATTGGAGGTAGAATTAGACCAGAGAAACACTTGGGCCAAATTTCATGATTTGTTTAGTTTTATTTGAATTATTAGAATTATTTTAATTTCTGGAGTGTTAATTAATTATAAAATATTTTAGAAGTGAGAAATTAAGTTTTGAATTTTTATTAAATCCCTCTGAGGTCAAGGAACCCAAAGAAATAAATTTATATTTTTCTAATTTTTCTTTAAATTGTTAGAATTATTTAAATGAAGGGTTAAGAAAATTCATTTTTAGCCTTTAAAAAATTATTTTAAGCTTTAAAATCCAATATCTTCAGTTAGAAAATTAGGAAAAATATTCCAATTGCTCCTATGTGCTTAGGAATCAATTGAAAACATTTTCATGAATTTTATGAATTTTGTGATTTTTATTAATTTTTAATCATTTCAATATTAAAATAGGCCTAAAAAATGAAGTTTTTATTTTAATTACAACTTTATTTTTAGAAAATTCTATTGATCACAGAGAGCTCCCAAAACTAATTTTTATAATTTTTTAAGTTATATTTTAATTATTAAAGTATCATTTTAGTGTTTAAAATGTCATTTAACTTAGAAAATCAAGTTAAGTTATCAAATGAACTTCAAATGTTTTGAAATTCTTATGGGGAGTTCTCTGAACTTTAAATCATAGTAGAGAATCAAAATCAAGTCATTTAGATGATTATTTCCCAAATTAATTTTCTTTGTGTTTTACGGTTTTGCGAGAGTTAAGTGTGTTCTTAATGACTTAGCCCACGAAAAATTTTCTAAAGGATTCTCTGGTCACAATAAACCTTCAAAAATTTCTTTGAATTTTTCTAAACAACATGACAATTATTATGATTAATTTATGCAAATAATAGAAATAAACTTGAAAAATATGGATCTCTGTCTAGAGATCTTTTCTGACTTTGAAAAAATTAGAGAATATCCTTCATATTAGAGGCAACAACATACCAAAATATCAAGTCATGGTGAAATGTCTACATGCATGGAGAGTTAAAAGATTGAAAATACTATTTAATTAATTAAAAATAATTAATTAAAAAAATAAACTTCAAACCATTTCTATATTATTCTCCTCTGTTCACTGAGCAAGCGGGTATTTGTTCACCAAGCACTAGGATATTTTTATTTTATTTTTGTGCTTTTCTATGCAAAGATATGAATTTTTAAAGACCAGGCATTTAAATAAATTAGAAAATACCATATTTTTCTACTTAACCATGCGGCGCTGACTGGATCCTAGGCTGCTTCAAACGGCGACGTGGTGCGCTCCCATTCGATGTGTTTTCCCCTTGGCATGCCACGCAGCCCGCGGTTCACGCATCAAGAGTTTTTCTGGCTAGATCTCGTCCGTTGATGAGATAAACGCGTGATCGGACGGCTCCCCGTCATCATCCCCAAGTAGGCTAACCCGAGAACCGTCCACACTAAAACCTTAAGATCTCCCTCTAGACTCAACCAAATCTCATGGGGTTTTTTTCCTAGAGCTTCATCTACTGAAGACAAACCTATCTATACAGATTATACAGTATGAAATGCAATAAATACATATGGAGAGTAAAAATAGGCTCGGATTAGGGTTAAGGTTCAATACCTTTGTCTGAGAGGGGAGGCCTCAATCAGATGGTTTTGGTAGCTTCGATTGGTCTCAACGAACCTCCTGATGAAGTCTCAAGCCTTTGTGAATGGTCTAGGTATGAATTTGATCAAGCTCGATTTCAGGTGTTGGTCTAGAGCTAGGTTAGAGGCTATTTCAGAGGGGGCTTTTTGTGGGGAATCAGAATCAACTCTTCTTTCACTGTGGGGATGGTGTGTGCATAGTTAATTGGAGTTTGATTTACAGTGGAGATATGGGGAGTTCTGTCCTAGTTTCAACTGAAACTTTGAGCTCAAAATTGCACTCACAGAGAGGGTACCAAAGGGGAAAATGTTAGGCTTGAACTGAGGAGGTCCTAAGGAGTCTCTAGAAGCAAATTGGCAGAGTTTCCTTAAGAAATTTTCAGCTCTCCTCCATTGGCCATGGAGGTGATATTTAAATAAAATGGCTTAGGCTGGCTTCTAGGGCCAATTGAGGGGTGGAAAATATTGCTTATGTGGAGGGCAGAGAAGCCCTAAAGAGCAGTTGAGCTGATGTGGCCTCTAGGTTTGAATTGGATTGAATTTGTGCGTGGTGGCTCAAGGTTTGGCCATTTTTCATCCACCAAGGTGGCTGGCCGGTCAGGGAGTGGTCACCTCCTGGCTCAAGAAGGGCAGGGGGTGGCTAATGATGGTTAAATCCCCATGACAATCAATGATGGAGGAGATTTTGTGGTTAAGGCCTAAAAAAGGGAATGCGTCCCTTAATTTTGGGATACATTGGCCAATAGCATGCTTTGGTAGATTTAGGGTGGTTTAGCCTGGTCCTTAGGAGGAGCTTAGTGGCTGTGGAGTCATAAAGTTGGTGGCCTCGACTTGGTTAAGTCAAATTTGGTTAAAGGGTTCAATTTGGGTCAAAATGGCTAAATGTTGGGTTTAAGTTAGGCTAGCCATGTCAATTGCCCCAATTGATTGATAAATTTGATATAGATGTTGCAATGAAGATTTTTGGTGATGGATTGAAATGATTTTGAGTTCAATTGGGGGTTTAATTTGAAGGATTTTGGAATTTTGGTGACTTTGGGCATGTTGGGCTTGAATTAAGTTTAGACTGGGCTAAGCTTGGGCTAAGTCCAAATTGATTTTTAAAAATAGTCAATAGGAACATCTTGAAGAGTTTTCAACATAATTTGGGTGCCGATTTTGGGTTTAGAGCATTCAATTTGGTGAAATTTGGAGATATGACAAATTTGAGGCAAATTTGGGGATTTTGGACTTACGTCAAAATTAAAAGAAAATGAGGCCTCACCAAGGCCAATTTAAGGTCAAGTTTGATGTCTAGGATTGTTATGAAGAGTTTTGAACATAAATTGTCGCAAATTGAGTAGGTTATGGGGTTCAATTTGGTGGGATTAGGTAATGTAGCCAAAACTGGGGGTTCGACTTAGATCAAAATTAGGCTCAAAGAATGGGCCAATTAAGCTTTGATTTGGTTTAAATTGTTCATATTAAAGGTTAATTTAATTTTAGTATTGATATTGAAAAAAATTGGGCACAAATTGATAGACATTGAGGTGAAATTGGGGAAATTGGGCCTTTAAAGGCAATTTAGGGGTTTTGGTCAAAATGGTCAAATTGGCCAAATTGGGTTCAATTGAAGGGTCCAAATTGATTTGGAGATATTTGGAGTGATTTTGGATGTTTTGGGAAAGTTTGGAGTGCCAAGGGTATTTTGTAATTTTGGCAATTTTGGGGTGCCAATGGTATTTTTGTAATTGGAAATTTTGGGTGGTTTTAGACAATTTGGATATTTTCAAAAGGTTTGAAATGATTTTTGAACAAGTTTGGATATTTTGGGTGAATTTGAGAATTTTGACCAAATTTGGGACTTGGGGGTGTTTAGGTAATTTGGGTAGGTTTGGGGTAAAAGGTCAAATTGAGTATTTTGGTAGGGTTGGGGTATCAACCACCCTACATGAGCTATGGCTATGGACCAATGTAGTCTCCATTTGGGTCCTCTATGTACTGGTCTTATCTAAAACCCTAGCCTATGGCTAGTGGGTTTAGGGGACCATCTACATGAGTCTCCCAAAGAATCAAGGGATCAAAGTCAACAAATATTGGGTTTAGGGTTGCGAGAGATTGTGAGTGAGAGTGAGTCAAAGTGAGTGCCTTAGCTCCAGCACCCAGGGTCAACCCTAAGGGCAAACAGTCATATGGGAACTCTCCTTGAGCTCCCCCATAGTGCCCCCACCTACTAAGTGCTAGAGGTTATGACCAATATGTGAAACTTCAAGTTGAGCAAGGAGGAGTGTAGAATTTCTAATGGTGAGTGTTCCTTTTCTAGTTTTCTAAGAATAGTCAACATGAAAGTCCTATGGCTAGACTTTAGGCAACTAAAGAGGAAAAACTAAACCTCAACCAAAAATGAGGTCAACAGGACCATTAGAATTTCATTCTTGTAAATTACCACACCAAACTAAATTTAATGGCTTAGTAAACTAGAACTCCCCCCCATTAAAAATATTTGTATATTATCCTTATAAGATTGATACGTGCACTATTTTATCTTTATATTACTTGATCAACATGTATACTTATGTGATTGACTGAATTACCATGCATTAATTTTGTACATCAAGTTTTTGGCATCATTGTCGGGAACATGAACCAAAATGTTTTGAGTTTAGAAGAATATTAGTTAAACATGTTTAGAGTTGAAATGTATAATTTTTTTCCTGTTTATTTGCATTTTTTTCTATTCTTTATTTTTTTGCATCTTCATTTTTATTCCTTTGATTGTGTATTCGCGATTGTGTTATCCCTATGTTTTTATTTCCTATTTTTCCTATTTTTTCTTCATTTCATTGTTTAAAACTTACATGCTTAAGAGTAGTTCAGGTGAATTGTTGTCATTTAAACTTAAAATTGGAAAAAAGCTTTAAAAAATTCAAAAACACTAAAAACACAAAAAAAATCACTTAGAGATGGTGAACCCACAAAATGATCATATGAAATCACTTGTGGAGTTGATCCTGAGAAAATATAGTTGTGTAAAATTTATAAAGTTGACTCCACTTTATAATAGTGCCAAAAATTTGATATGATATTTTATGAATAATAGCGTTAAAAACTTAATGTTGGGACTCTACGCAAATATACGTATCATTATCAAGTAATATGACTTTCTATTTAAGTCCCAAATATCGATCCCACGAGGAAGGTTTAAATTTAAGATGATAAATTAACTAGGAAATTCATAGAAATACAATGAAATTACTGTCACTAATTTCAAATGTTTTAAATACTATCAAAACTAAATTATTAACAACCAGCAAAATTTAAATGTAAAGTTTAAAACAATAACTACTAAACTATGTTTATGTGATGAAGTTTTCTAATATGAAAAAGCATATTTCTCACTATAATGAGTTTTTGGTGAAATGAGATGAAATAAATGGTTTAAATTTGTATTGTGTCAAATAAGAGTAATTTTAATTCTCTACCCTGATTCAGTGTTATAGAAAATTATTGGCTAATCTTAGGTTTAGTCCCTAAATTTGTGGTTAGGCTAGGAGGATATTGGCTCCCACTCCAGAGCTCCCACTTCCCTTCCCCCGAAGGCTAACTCTCACATTAGTTATCAAACACTAAGATTGAATTGGGGATTTTTAGTCGGCCACCCTAGAAATCTCCAATTCTACACCCAACAATGTATATTTCCCTGTTTATTTGCACATAATTCCATGAATGAAATACTCCTTCATGGACTTAAATGTGATTCTCACTCTATTGTAGAAATCATACTCCATTTCCCGTATCATATGTTTCACATATCATATGTTTCACAACATTTCCCGTATCATATGTTTCACAACATATTTTAACAATTCAATTGGCCAGATCAAGAGTTGAAAAACGAGCGGAGTTGAAAAACTATCACAATTTATTTTATGTTTTAATAATGACACATCAAAAATATCTCTTCATTTCACCATATCTCAGAGTAGAGAGAAAGATAAAGGAAAATACTCAGACTTCATGAGAATGTTACAACAAAACACAAATTTCATATATAAAAGGAAGTTCATACAATAATAATAAACAAACAACACTTATCTGAAGCTCTTTCTCAAAGCAAATCCCTTGTAGCCTCTTTTAGGAAAAGTAGGAAGAAGAAATCTCTTACTTCTCTCCCTCTGAAACACTCTTAGAGAGTTATTTACACTTAAACTCACCACAAAAACTCAAAACTATAAATAAAATAAATGACTAATGGTGTGGAATGGCGCGTGGAAGGAAGTAAAGTGGCGTGAAGAGGGCAAAGAGATACGAAGAGAGACCAAGGGTGAGTGGAGGAGTGCGAAGAGAGTCTTTTCTGATCAAGTTCGACTCTAAATAGAGTCTAAAGTCAGTTTTCCAATAGGTGCATCCAAAAACTCTTAAAAAAGCATCCAAATTCGTCGAATATGGGTCTGCACCGACACTGGCGTTGTCGGCGCCAGTGGCCCATGAATATAATCCATACTCTCTATCAAACGGTGCCGTCGGCGCTGAACAATGTTTTAATACTCCATTTTGACTCTAAATTTCATCTTTTTTGCTTCCTTTTTGCTCCAACTCCTAAAAATCAATAAACTGCAATAAAACATGAAAAATACCTTCCTTGAAAGTGCAATATCACCAAAAATCAGTATAAAATATGGGTCTAAAAATGCATATATTTTTTGTGTATCAAAATCCCCCAAACTTAAATGTTACTTGTCCTTAAGTAACTCCTTTACTATATAAAAATATGACTAATAGCAAAAATTTTTAACTTCTAAATTTATATATTTTAGTCCACTAAATACAATAGCATAACATAAGAAAAATTTAAAATAACTCCAGTTAATACTAAATGTATAAGAATATCTAGCAGTCAAGTCTAAGATTTCTGATTCTCTATTCTTTTCAAGAAAAATTACAAATTATTCATATTAAAGCCACTTAGAATATCCATGTAAAAAAGAACTTCATGAAACTTTAATAGTAAATATGCTAATACTGAAATATAAGTTTAGAAAATGTAGTCAATCCTTCTTCTTTAAGTTGATTCAAGTGAAGCCAATTTTTAATTAGGCATCTCTTCAAGCTTCTCCTCGCATCTTTTTCTTTTTTTCTTTTCTTTCTCTTTTCTTTTTCAGGAATATTTTTCATCCTTTTTTTTCTTTTCTTTTTTCATGTGAGGATTACTATATCTGGATAACCTTTAATAATTTTAAACTTCACTATCTTCTTCTTAAAGTTATAACTTTTCACATTCCTTCACTTTATAAATTTATACTAGCTTTAAATATTTTTTCATAAAGATTTATTCTTTTTTTCTTATATGAATTCCTAAGATTTTGAATACTTCAAAAATACAAACTTCTTTACTTACAATTGAAAAGCATAGTCTTATTCTATCCTACCAAATATCTTAATCTTTAAAATTAACCTTTATTATTAAAATTAATTACTTAAGTTTACTATATATTTAGAAACACAAATATAGTTATCTAAAGTTATCTTCTAATACCAAAGGTCATGTTAAATTTTAAAATATTTTAAAAATATAACTAATTGAGGATAAATAAAATTAAGTTTATTTTTCTTTAAAAAGGAATTTTTCTTTCTTCCCCAAACTTAAATTTTTAAAAGATTTAGCATGAAAAACTGAAAAAATAAAGGGTGAAAGAAAATATTTAATACATAAAGAAAGGACTTACCTGTTGAAGGTTCTAATTTGAAAATTAACTCTGAAATATTGAAGGTGCTAATATGAAAAGCTATAAGACTAAAACGTTAAATAACACATAATACATATAAAATATTGGTTGAGAAAGAGTTAACTATAAATACATTTAACAAAGTACTAAAAACTAGTAACAGTACTAAAATAATTTCCAATGTAAAACAGTCTCACAAATCTACTGTTCACAATTCAACATAACATTTTTTATAAAGTGTTACACACTAAAAATAAACAGTCACAATAATAAAGTACAACCAAACATAAACTAAACAAAAATCTAATTAACGCATCATCAATCATCATCATCTTCTTCTTCTTCTTCCACATCCAAATTTTGTTGCTAATATGGGGTAAAAACAAGGTGAGTAGGAAACGAAACAGAGTGACCACGACCATCACATCATCATATGCAGCATCATATTCGAACTTCTATCTTGTCAAATAATCATTGTGTGCATTTCTGGCCTCCATATTTTCCATTCTACTTTCCATTCTCAAAATATCTCCATGTTGGATCATCATCTGCTCCATACGTTCTTGGATAGTAGGGGTACTAGAAGTGGTTCTTAAAGTAGAAGGAATATCCCTAATTTTACTTTTAGATCTCCATCGAACATGAGATTCATAAGTCTTTATATTGGTAGGCCTAATAGGTTTTAGAGGTTCGATCCTCCCCTCATCCACTCTAAAATCAACTCCTGTCTGTTCACATAGTGTGAAGACATAGTGTGGTTCACATAGTGTGAAGATCAGGGCATGGTGTGTTAAACCACCAGTAGTCTCTCCCAAAGCAATATATTGAGTGTTTCTATAAATAATAGAGCCAATATCTATCATTCTCATCTGCTGGATACAGAAGTTCAAGATGGCTCTATCCTTTGTAACCTCACTATGATGATTTGTTGGTATCATTCTACCGGAAATAAAGTAGTGTCAGGCCTTAGATACTACATTTAACATAGAAAGAGGAAAATTTACCTTAACACCATTCTTCACCTTCCAAGCTCCTCTTCCATTAGTAAAAAAAAGAAATAACTTCATCCAATGCCTCATTTGTAGCAAAAAATGATTTGTACTGGCAGCTATATACATCTTCTAAATGATAAAAATTATATTAATTTTCCTTGGAGTAAACTCCACCATTTTCCCACGAGCAAACACATAGTCTTCAGAAGTCTTCTTAAAATTGGTATAGAACTCCATCACTACACCAATAATAGCCTCAACAGTAAAGTAACAAAAATTCTCCCACTGTCGAGCATTGGTTATTCTTTCAACTTCTCCACCTAGATTTTTAAATCTTCGATCCTGAATTACTTTTTTTAGTTTTAAGTAGACTATTGAAGCAAATGTTGGCTTTGTGATTGACAAACTTTTGATCATCAAAATCCACCTTTCTCTTTCCTTTGCTCATTCTTGGTGCCTTGGTAATCTATGTAAATTTTATAAAATTCAAATAAATTTCAAAAAATTCTAAAAATCACAATGTGGAACATTATAAACTTAAATTTACTAAGTAAGAGTTCTTCACCAAAGGATTTTCTCAAAATCTTCCAAAAAAATTTCAAAATTTTGGATCTCAACAATGTAAGATAAATCCTTGGTGAAAACAAAAAATTTTGAGTTCAAAGTGTAGCTCTTGTCTAGAGAAGATGAAATCCGAACATCGTTTGCCATAAAATCGTCTCAAATCCGAGCAATAGCAAGCCCTATGTGCAAAAGCTGGAGGTTGAAGGTGACTAAAAGGTAAAAATGACGTTTTAATGTGCAAATCGTGAATTTTTAAGGTGTTTGGGTTGTTTTTGGGTGAAGGGCGCTATCGGCGCCCATGACGACGCCGTTGGCGGTAGTGGAAAAAAAAATTCATTTTTCTATTTTTGTAAATTTCAATTTTCTTTCAATTTACTCCAAAGTCTATTTTGTCTTTTTGAACACTAATTTTCATCTTAAAATAATTCACAAACAAGCATTTTCACAAACAACACCAAACAAACTTTTATATATGAAAATACATTTTTTTACAAATACATTTTTCTAATCACACTTTCACATCCATGAAGCGAACTAAATTATAATTCAGCGTCGAAATCAAGTTACAACACTAGAATGCTGACACAAAACTAAACACATAATCAAAGTCAATAGAGTTCTAAAGCAAAGTAAAGTAAAGTAAAGCAAATCCACAAAATCACATTAAATACATATTTACTTTAAAGTAGTAGAGAGTCTAACTTCTTCAATTATTCTACTTCATCTTCAGTACTTTCTCCTCCTCTAATGTCTCCCATAGATTGGTAATACTCTAAGGTTCTCTTTCTATTTTCTTCATTTTTTTCTCCAAAGCTATTAAACTTCCAACTGTTTGTGGCATAAATGGTGTTGAAGCATGTGAAATGGTGTTGAACTTCTTTTTCCTTCAAATCACCTCAAATACCTAAATAATATCTATGCTTCATTTCCATTCCCAATATAATTATCATCAATAGGAATCATGGGCTTTTAAGGTAATAAAACTTTCTCCCAACTTTCATATGGAACTTGAGATTGACTGCAAAGTAAGAAAATTATACAAGGATGCCTCAGTCCATATATTGACCCATTAATAATAGTACCCATAACAGATTTAAAAATAATTGATCCCACATCAATGGGCTTTTCCATTTGAATGCAATAGTTTAAAATGACACTTTCTCTTGTAACTCTACTAATCTTCATAGTAGGGAGTAATTTTGCATATATGAAAAAATACCATTATTTTGATATTGAATTAAGCAGTGAAGTGGAGAAAGTAATGTATCCCTCCTCTCTGATTTCCCAATTATCATTTTCATTCATCAGAAATTTACATGCATCTTGCATCATATCTTTTGTTGGGATAAAATTTGTATAATGACATATTGGAAAATTTTCTATCATATACAAATCATTAATTCAAGTCGGAGTAAATGGTACAGCCTTACCTCGAAAGAAGACGACTCCTTGGGTAATTCCATGTTAGTTTGCATAGAATTCCTTTACCACTGGTACAATAACTGTAGCGGTAGTGTAGCACAGAACTTCTCAATGCCTCTGCACAATGATTTTCTCAATCTGTGAACTTGGATTACTCAATCCATGATTTCTTCGCGATGACTTTGCCGTATAATCTTTGCGCGTCAAAACTGATAAACTTTCTTATATTGAAAACTTCGTACCTTGAAATATTTTTAGAATTTTAAGCCATGGATTTTGAAATTAAGAAGTTTCTGGTCGTCCAAGACAGTTTTTAGGCCTTTTAAAACACCTCTCAGCTGTTATTTAGGAGCGAAATCCCGCCAAAGTCCGCCGCATTCGCATTGAACGCGCAAAAGCTGCTCGAGATGCCATCGACGCTCCCGTTGGCATTGTCGACGCCATGGCTCATGTAGATGGGCATCGTCGGCGCCAGAGACCAAAATCACGTCTTTTATTTTTTGTTTAATTTGATTCCAAATTTTCCTCCAATATCAATATTTGTCTTAATTTATGATATAAAAAATTGTGTAGGACTCAAAAATATTATTATTTCCTAAAAAAACACTTATTAAACAAAATAGTAATATATAGATATATAGATTTATATATGAGTTGTCTCCCATAAAGCACTTGGTTTAACGTCATCAACCCGACGTACCATTGTTTAATCAGGATGACTTAACATGAAATTATGGTATGTGTCATTCATAGTAATGTTTAAATCGATGCCCATTAACTTTAAATATCTTTCCAATTTTTAGGATCTTTAATAACAATAGTTCCATAAGGGTAGACTCTAATCACCTTAAATGGTCCTAACCATCTGGATTTCAGTTTTCCTGGAAATAATTTCAATCTTATATTATATAAGAAAACTTTTTGTTCAGGTTTGAACTTTTTTTAATAATCTTTCGATCATGTCATATTTTCATTCTCTCTTTATAGATTTTTGCATTATCATATGCTTCATTTCTAATCTCCTCAATTTCATTGAGTTACGATAATCTTTTCTCACCAGCATCTTTTAAATTAAAATTAAATTCTTTTATAGACCAAAATGCTTTATGCTCCAATTCTATTGGTAAGTGGCATGTTTTTTTTTCAAAAATAATTATATATGGGGACATTCCAATAGGAGTCTTATAAGTAGTTTTGTATGTCCATAATTTATTATCCAATCTAGCAAACCAATCCAATTTTTAAGAATTTACAGCTTTTTCTAAATTCTTTTTATTTTACGATTTGATATCCCTATTAGACCGCTGGTCTGAGGATGATAAGCAGTAGAGAATCTATGCATAATATCATATTTTTTAATCAATTTCTCGATTCTATTATTCCTAAAATGGGATCCTCCATCTATAATAATTACACTCGGGCATTCTATATCTTGTAAAAATATTTTTATTTAAAAACTAAGAAACACTCCAAGCATCACATTTAGGTACACAACGGCTTCAATCCATTTGGACATATAATCAACAACAAGTAATATATATAAGTTTCCAAATGAAGGCATAAATGGTCCCATAAAATTTAATCCCCACACATCAAAAATTTTAACTTCCAATTTGTATTTTAGAGGCATTTCGTTTCTTCTAAAAATATTTCCTACTCACTAACATCTATCGCATGTTTTAATATATTCATTAACATCTCTAAAAAGAGTAGGCCAATAAAATCCAACTTGCAAAATTTTATAAGTAGTTCTATTTGTTCCAAAATATCCTCCAAATTAAGAATCGTGACATATTTCAATTATTTGTTGAGTTTATTCATAAGGCTGAATATCTGGTGATAAAATCACTTATAATATAATTTACTATATCAGCATACCATATATTTATTTCATCAATATTATATAATTGTTCATCAGAGAAATTTTCTAAAATTTCATTTGCAAAATTAATTATTATTTCTTTTTCTAGTCTAGACAAATGATCAGTTATTTGATTATCATTTCCCTTCTTATCAACTATAATAAAATCAAACTCTTGCAATAGAAGTATCCATTTAATTAATCTTAGTTTAGCATCATTCTTTTGCATTCAATATTTGATAGCATAATGATCTGTATGCACTATACATTTGGTTCTAATCAAGTAAGGTCTAAATTTGTCAAAGACATAGACAATAGCTAATAAATCTTTTTCAGTGGCAGTGTAGTTAATTTGAGCATCATTTAGAGTCTTACTAGCATAGTATATCATTTTAAAAACTTTGTTGTGCCTTTGTCCTAAAACAGCTCCAATAGCATAATCACTAGCATCTCACATTATTTCAAATTATTTCTTCCATTCAGGTGGGACTATTATAGGTGCAGTGATTAATTTTTCTTTCAATAATTCAAATGCTTTTATGCATTCCTCATTAAAATAAAATTTTGTATCTTTTTCTAGAAGTTGGCATAATGACTTGATTATTTTTGACTTTTTTTTATGTAATGCTTACAGAAACCAGCATCCTAGAAAACTTCTTACCCCCTCGAACAGTAGTAGAAGGTGGTAGTTTTTCAATAACTTAAATTTTTGCAGAATCTACTTCCATGCCACTTTCAGAAATTTTATGCCTAGGTACAATTCCTCCTGCAACCATAAATTGACTTTTTTTCCCAATTTAGTACTAGGTTGATTTTTTCACATTATTCTAGAACTTTTTTTAAATTATTTAAACATAATTCAAAAGAAATCCCGAATACAAAGAAATCGTCCATAAATACATTCAATCAATGTTCAACCAAATTACTAAATATTGACATTATACATCTTTCAAATGTCGCATGTGCATTGCATAGTCCAAAATGCATTCTACGAAAAGCAAATGTTCCATAAGGGCTTATAAATGTTGTTTTCTCTTGATCCTTAGGAGCAATAGGAGCAATTTGATCCTTAGGAGCAATTGGAATTTGATGATAATCGGTATATCCATCTAAAAAACAATAATATATGTTTCCAGCCAATCTATCTAACATTTGGTCTAGAAAAGGTAAAGGAAAGTTATCTTTCCTAGTGGCCATGTTCAATTTTCTATAGTCTATACAAATTTGCCAACCAGTAACTTGCCAACCAGTCATATATGCTAATTCGACCTCCATGGATTCGAACCTGGGACAGAGTGAACTTACGTCGAAACTGTCATGCAACAGTCCCCCGGTTGCACACACACTGTTTGAAATAGGATATATAATTCCATTAATATATATATATATATATATATATAGATTTCTTTTTTAACAACTTCATTTCACACTTGGGTTTAATCTCCTCTGAGGATTAGTTTTAGGTTCATATTGATCATCTAAAAGAATTTTGTGCATACAAATCGAAGGATTAATTCCTTTAATATCTGTTCAAGTCCATCCAAAAGCCTTTTTATATATTTTCAGCATTTCTATTAATTTTTGTTCTTGAATTTCAGTTAACTCAAAAGATACAATAAGAGATAATGTAGATGAATCTCCTAAAAACACATATTTTAAATGGGCAGGTAATATTTTCAGTTCAAGTTCAGGTGGTTTAATACTTGAAGGAATAAAATTTTCATTATTGTTATCCAACAAATCTAAAGTTTCAAATTTGTCCTAAATATAAACTAAATTTTCTTCTTTTATTTCATTCTCACTCTCACTAAATTCTTCTTGCCTTAATTTTTCTTCAAACTCTTTCTTAAATTGCTCATTACTTAGATAATCAGTAACTTCCATTCTAAAACATTCATTTTCTTTTTCTATTACAAGATATTTCATAGCTTTTGCAATATTAAATGTTACTTCTTGATCATTTACTCTCATTATTAGATCTCCTTTTCACATATCTATCACAGCTTTCCCTGTTACAAGAAATGGTCTCCCCAAAATAATAGGAATCTCTTTATCTTCCTCCATCTCTAATACTATCAAGTCTGCATGAAAAATAAATTTATCAACTTTTACTAATACATCTTTTACAACTTCTTTAGGATAGGTTATTGATCGATCAACTAAATGAAGAGTTACAGTAGTAGGGGAAATATCTCTTAAATCTAAATATTTAAATATCGATAGAGGCATAAGGTTGATACTCGCTCCAAAATCAAATAAGACTTTTCCAAAATAACTTTTCACCAACTGCACAAGGTATAGTAAAACTATCATGATCTTTTCATTTTTCAGGAAGCTTTTTCTGAAAAATAGCACTACACTCTTCACTGAGTGCAACGGTCTCATGATTTGCAAACTTCCTTTTCTTGTTTAGTATATCATTCATAAATTTCACATAATTTGGCATTTTTTCCAAAGCCTCAATGAAAAGAATGTTTATCGTTAACTTCTTAAGGATTTTCAAAAATTTTGTAAATTGTTTGTCTTTATTCTTCTGCTTCAGTCGTTGAGGAAACAGAGGTAATGGTTTTTCTAAGGGAACTTGTATTTGTTCATTTTCATTATGTTCACTTTCAATCTCATCAACTTCAGTTTCTCTTTAGATTCTTGTTTCAACTTCTTTTACACTTTGTAATTGAATAGCTTTAATTTGCTCCTTATTTTGATCTTTTGGATTAACTTCTACAGTACTCGGAAGATTTTCTGAAGGTCTGTTACTAAGTACAGTAGCAATATGTCCTAATGGATTTTCAATATTTCTAATAACAACCCCTTGATTTTGTATTTGATTTCTCATATTCAACACTACTTCTTCTATTGTCAACTTCTTTTCCTTAGCTAGTGGGTTGGGGTTAAAGTTAAATCCAGGAGGATAATAAGGTCGATAATTAGGATTTCCTTGATTTTTTAAATTTCCTGAGGGGTTCATTAAATTGTTCTAATTATTCCAACTAAAATTAGGGTGATTTTTCCATCTAGGGTTGTAATAGTTAGAATAGAGATTGTTATTTCGATTATTTATAGCATTTAAAGTTTCATAAGATGATTGAGTATTAATTATCTGCCCTAGTGAATTTTCCTCTAATATTAGTGGCATTTGAGAATAGTTCACTCCAATTTGTTTAATCTTTTTTGATATAGCAGTAATTTGAAATGATAAAATAGACATTACATCAGAGTCATGAATACTAGCTACTGGCCATTGAAAATTATTAGTAGTCATTTATTCTATTAAAAAGCATGCTTCATCAAAAGGTTTTGACATTAGTGATCCTCCTGCAATAGCATCTATAATAGATCTAAGTGATCATACTAATCCATTGTAGAAATTTTGAATTATTAATCGATTTGGTAAAGCATGGTGTGGATATTTTTTAAGGAGAACTTTAAATCTTTCCCAAGCTTCATATATCGATTCCCCTTCAAACTGACAAAAAGATGTAATATCATTTCTAAGCTTAGTGGTTTTCGAGGGTGGAAAATATTTAGCTAAATTTTTGTCATAATTCTTCCCAAGTTTTGATATATCCAGGTGCTAATGAATTTAACCAAGCTTTAGTTTTATCCCTTAATGAAAAAGGAAAAACTATAAGCCTAATAACATCATTAGACACTCCATCATATTTAAAAGTAGCACAAATTTTAAGAAAACTAGCAAAATGTAAGTTAGGATCTTCAGTAAGTGTTCCTCCAAACTGATTATTTTGTACCATTTGGATAATAGCAGGTTTAAGCTCAAATGAATTAGCAGCAACATTAGGATTTTGAATAGTTAAGTGAAGTTCATCTGTTGTCGGATTAGCATAATATTTTAAAGGTCTTTGTCGATTTTCATTTATTTAATTATCTAAGTTATTCGTCATTTCATTCAAAATTTTGATTTCTTTTTGTTGTTTTCAAATTTTACTAATAGTACGTTCTAATTCCGAATCATAAGGTACTAAACCTTCAAATCTAATATTTTGCATAAACAAATATAATAAGCAAAAAAAAAAACTTCTTAAAAATACTCTTAAATATATATAGTTATATATTTTTGGATTTTTGATTTTTTTTATATTTTTATATTTTATCTCTAAATTTTTTAATTCACCGTTATTTTTCCTGGGTTACAACGGTGCTAAAAACTTGATGTGGTATTTTGTGAATAATAGCGTTAAGCACTTAATGTTGGAATTCTACGCAAGTATATGTATTGCTATCAAGTAATATAAGACTTTTTATTTAAGTTCCAAATATCGATCCCACGGGGAAGGTTTAAATTTGAGATGATAAATTAACTAGAAAATTCACAGAAATGTAATGAAATTACTCTCACTAATTTCAAATGTTTTAAATACTATCAAAACTAAATTATTAACAACTAGCAAAATTTAAATTTAAAGTTTAAAATAGTAACTACTAAACTATGTTTATATGATGAAGTTTTCTAATATGAAAAAACATCTTTCCCACTAGAATGAGTTTTTGGTGAATTGAGATGAAATAAATGATTTAAATTTGTATTGTGCTAAGTAGGAGCAATTTCAATTCTCTACCCTGATTCAGTGTTATAGAAAATTATTGGCTAATCTTCAGTTTAGTCCTTAAATCCGTGGCTAGGTTAGGAGGATACTGGCTCCCACTTCTCTTCCCTTGAAGGCTAACTCTCCCTTTAGTTCTTAAACATTATGATTGAATTGAGGATTTTTAGTCTGTCACACTAGAAATCTCCAATTCTACAACCAATAATATATATTTCCTTATTTATTTGCACTTAATTCCATAAATGAAATACATCTTCATGGACTTAAATGTGATTCTCACTGTGTTGTACAACTCATACTCCATTTCTGGATTATATGTTTCACAACATATTTTAATAATTCAATTTGCCAAATCGAACAGTAAATTAAGAGCGGAGTTGAAAAACCATCACAATTTATTTTATGTTTTAACATTGGCACATCTAAAATATCTCTTCATTTCATCATATCTCAGAGTAGAGAGAAAGATAAAAGAAACTACTTAGACTTCATGCGAAAGATACAACAAAACACAAATTTCATATATGAAAGGAAGTTCATACAACAATAATAAACAAACAACTAAACAAACAACACTTATCTGAAACTCTTTCTCAAAACAATTCCCTTGTAGCCTCTTTGAGGAAATGTAGGAAGAAGAAATCTCTCACTTCTCTCCCTCTGAAACACTTTTAGAGAGTAATTCACACTTAAACTCACCACAAAAACTCAAAACTATAAATAAAATAAATGACTAATGGTGTAGAATGGCGTGGAAAGAAGTAAAGTGGCGTGAAGGGGGTGAAGAGATTTCCTCTAAGTAGAGAGAGTGAAATTTTTAGGGCGGATATTCTTCGCCTATCATGAGCATAGATGAGTCAGGTGAATCACAAGAGGTGGAATTTTAAGACTCTTCGAGCAAGAACTATTTTTATGGTCTACCATCTAAGTCGACCCCTATGATATCATGCAAAAGATTATTATTAGAGAGAACTTGAGAGCTTACTGAAAGTCTTGAACACGGGGATGAGGAAGGAAAAATTATTTTCAGAAGAGCTTAGAGTATGATTGACACTTGATAATTTAGAAAACCTCCAAGATAGTGAAAAATTAGAATGATTGATCCAAGATAACTATAAGGAAAATTTAATTTTGGAGTGTCATTTCATGTTAGATCTAATCTAGCATGACCTAGTTGAGGATATTAAACTAAGCAATACTTTGGGAGGCAACCCATATGTTATAATTTGATTTGAAAAAGTTTTATATATTTTCACATCACATTTTGTTTTAACTTTTATTTTGAGCTTGTTAGAATAAATGTTGTGATGAAGAGAGCCCTTTCATTTTTTTTTTATTTGAGGTGCACTCCATAAATTTTTTACTTTGATATGTTTATGTTGTAATGCTTCACTTTATTTTTACTAACATACTTATCTATTTTGAGAAGATATTCCCTTTTATACATGTTTTCTTTATTCCATTCTTGCATTCTCTCATATGTCATGCATAAAATAGAAAAAAAAGTTTTGGGGAGGGAATGATGCATATATACTTGCCCGAGACTAATTCACAGCTAAGTTGTGGACTATACTTTAATGTCGTGAATCATTATAAAAATCTTAATAATATTACTATATTATCTAAGATTTTTTTTAAAAGATTTAAATAATCATTTAAGGGAGACTATAATTAATTTCCTGATATGGAACCCTTCAATTTAACAACTTATATTAGAACCCTAGAAACACTCAGAATAATTAAAAATACGATTAAAACATAATTGTTAACTAGAGATACTTTATGTCTTTTGGTGTTAAATCAGTCAATTTGATTAAGCCTCACTTTTAAATGGATTTTAACATTTTAGAGTTCACCTTATGAAGCACTTGAGACTTATTAATTTGAGAAGATTAGACACTCAAAATTATAAAAAAAATGTGCTCAAACAGACATAGTTATTATCAGTAGAATTGAAAAAAGAAAATGAAAATAAGAAGTCCAAAATTATGAAAGTTTTTATCTAAAAGAAAAATAAAACTAGGGGTCATCTCCCTAAGAAGAAGCTTGGGATGAGCCTAAATATAAAAAAAATGATGTTTTAATCCTTGCATAACTAATAAAAATTAAAAAATCTTGATGAAATTCTTATGATGTTTATATTAAAGAAAATGTTAAGTGATTTTTGTGCTGATTGGTTGATTATTAAGTGATTTAAAAATATTCACAAAAAAGTAAAACTATTTCAATCACACTAATTTAAGAGTTTTAAGATATGCTTAGAAGAAGAGGGGAACAAAGCAAAAGGCTCAGTTATTAGAAATTGATGAGAATCTGACCTTGAAATTATATTTGCATGTTTTAATTTAATTCACTCTATAATCTAGTTAAGAAATCATAAATTCCCAAATGAGAGCTATGGATTTCATTGGAGTCCTTTCTTATATATGGGATTATTCGAGGGCCAGTAATGGGTAAGTTTTGGATAATTGATATGAGAAAAGATTATGCGTTTTCTAGCTTGAATTCATTAATTTCTTCCATATTTATCATACTTTTTTGCTCGTAAAATTCTTTTTTTTTATATTTTTCAGATTATATGGGTAGATGCATTCTACATAGCATTCTACAGAGCTAAAGAATGAAGTAATCCAAGAAGCTTGTCTAGTGTAACCATGCTGGAAAGCAACATAATCATGATGGGTTTGTTGTAAGCTCAATGTAATTACACAAACCTCTAGCTTGACCATGTTGGATGCAGTGTAACCATGTCGACCATGGACATGGTTATGTCATTGTCGGCACTATTTTTGGTGTGGGGTTTGCCCGTAAGAAGTTGTCGGTCATCGGAATTGAAATCCCGTTTCCCGCTTCGGAAGGACGTTTTAAAAAATTTAGTTTTGAAAAAGATGAAGTCAAACTGACCCCATAATTTTCATAGTTTAGATGAAAGAGCACTTTATCTCAAATCAGGTATCTAGCCCGAAGGAGGAACGCAAGAATTGAGAGGGAGGCTCGATCAAATAAACTAGAGAAAGTCATGACATCCG
>NW_018164858.1:1207970-1212422 GCF_001263595.1 Phalaenopsis equestris
AGCCAAGTAATCCTATAGGGACTTTTCTTGAATTCTCTTATAATGATCTTATCTACTAAATGCTAGAGGTTAAGATCATTGTGTGGAATTTCAAGTTGAGTAAAAAGAAGAGTTTTGAATTTCTAATGGTGGGGGTACCTTTTCTAATTTTCTAAGACTAGTCAATAGGAAAGTCCTATGGCTAGACCTAGGCTACTAAAGAAGTTTTTTAGACCTCAACCAAAAGTGAGGTCAACAGTCATCACCAGTCAATTCTAGTTTTGACGAGAATTTTCAAGATGAATATATGAAGATTTATATAAGGGATGCATTAGCACAACCTAGTGGGAGTTAATCAGGGTAGAAGGTTGTCTACGGTAGGAATTAAGGTTTTAGTGCAAACCCTAGGAGTTCTCTTCTTCTTCCCTAAGAGTGAAAGCTTCTGGGGTGGATTTTCTTTTAAGTTCTTAAAGTGTTTGCATGAGAGAGTGGTTGAGTGATATGTGTGTGAGAGATTATGGAGAGTTGATCATTGTAAGGCAAGGATTAAATGTATTGCTTAAGGTGCTTGGCTTGTTTGTAAATGTGTTTTTTTATCACACTTGAATCTTCACCTATTTCTATGAAATTATCCATGCATCTCCCTCTCATGTTTCATGGCTAAACATGATTTAATGTTAATGTGATGTAAGGATAACTTTTCTTTATGTTTTTCCAAAAGTTTTTTCCCTTAAACATTTTCTATGCTTATGAATGATGCACGTTGATATGTTAACAGTTTAATTATCATACTCTTAATATGATCTATTAGGTAGTTAAAACTATTTGTGATTTAGGAATTCTAATAGTTCTATAGAAGAACAAATAGGTTAACACACAACAGTCTAGTAGAATAGATATATTGTAAGAAATTACAAATTAGATAGGGGATCATAGGAATCTTAAGAAATTTTGCATGGTTAAGTCCCTCTTAACTATAATATGATTTCCAAATCTTCTTATGATCTAGATATAGGCTAAGGAGGTTTGTATCTATGGTTGTAAACTATCATGTAGGGTAACTCATGGTATAACATATAGAAAATATTGTACTGGTATCATAGAAGCATGAGTGTCATCATCATCTGAGTTAGACACAAGAGTTTTATTTGTCATTCTTACTTAATGCTCTTTTAAGACTATTAGATTTCCATTTTTTTAATTTAATACTCTTTTATTTGTCATTCTTATTTAATGCTCAAACAAAATTTAGTGGTTTAATAAACTAGAATGTTCTTTATTAGAAACATTTTGATACTATCTTCATGGGATGAATATGAAGCCTCTTTTTTCATATTTACTAGATCGACGTGTATACATATGTGACTGATCAAATTGACTCACAATAATTTTGGGTGTCTTAAAGCAAGCCCCATCAAAACATATAATCCTTGATTTGGATGATTACCATATGGAGTAGTGAGTTTAAGGCTTCTTAGTGCGTGACATTGGGAGCTTGGATCCTTTAGTTTAGGCGAGTATTATTTGAGATAGTCTCTTTTGAACTAAGTGAGCACCATTTATCGGGGGCTTCCTTCTTTGGGTGAGTGGCTTCTCATTCCCTCTATACTTTTTTTCCCTTGCTAATTCTCTTGATCTCCTTAAGTTTAGCTTGAAACACATATCTAGGTATACATTTAGCTTTTGCAAGCTTAAGGCCAAATGGTAGGACATCAACATATGGACTCTTATGCTTAACCAAAGTTTTTTAAAGCTTAAAATTGTATTCTTTATTTATAATGTACTTGTTTTGAGGTGGCTAATTAGTTTCATGGTTATAAAAATGCATTAAGTGATTGTAAGAACTCTTGATATTTCCTTTTTAATAATGTATTGGATGCTTAAATTAAAATATTCTTGAATTAAGCTTAAAAATATTTAATAATTACATTAGAAACCCCTTGTGTAGATTTGTTATTAAAAAAAAATTATTTATCTTGAAGCACATGGAATCAAAAAAAATAATATTTGAAATTATTAAATCATAGTATAAGATATGCTTAACTGTATACTCTAATATGTATGCTCTTCTTTGTCATTAAACAAACCCATTCACTTTTGTATTATTTTTTGTGTCAATGAAACTAAGGTTGCTCCCTGATATGTGAGTTGTCCAAACAATTTTTGGCATCATTAATAGTGATAATACTAGTATAATCACTCTTAAGCGGATTTCCATCGTCACTGGATGATGATTATCAATACAAATGATCACTATTGTAACTAAAATAATCATATATGTGTGGCACGCACGCGCATTTGAATCACATAAGAAATGAAAGTAAAGTAACAATGCCGCAATGCCATTTGCATCAAACATTAAATTCCACCTGAAGACAATGATACATTCAACATGCAAAATAAATTTTCACCAGCAAATTAATCTCAAAATGCATAAAAGACAACAAATTTAAAAAAAGATACAACTTGGTAGAGACAATTTCTTGTCATATAAAGCTCAAAGAAAAGAATTTGAATTCATAGTTAATTTTTTAAATATATTTTCTTTAATAAAATAAAATTTAAATTTTATTTAAACTTAATTTAGGCTAAAATAGTAACGCATCTTAGCAAATTGGAGATGGAAACAAAGATGAAACTCACTAGACTCAATTTAAGCTCCTGACATTTTATGAGTATAAGATAAATGCACATCAAGTGGGCATTTATCTCATATTCATAAAATGCTCATGACATTTTATAAGTATAAGATAAATGCACATCAAGTGGGGATTTATCTCATATTCATAAAATGCTCATTAAGTTGAACATAATCATTTTTTGCATTTGATCATTATGTTCAAATAAAATGTTAATGATGATCATTTTATCGCATACTCATAAAATGTCAATAAGTTCAACATTACTAACATGATTAACTCACCATACACAATTTAAGCTCATGACATTTTATCTCATACTCATAAAATGACAATGAGCATGAGATAAAATGTTAATAATGATTAATGCAAAAATGATTATGTTCAAATGAAGCTAACCTTAATAAAGTTTTTAGCCATCAAAAGTTTTGCTCAACATATGAAGCCATGTAAAGGTAGTCATCAAGTTTACTATTACTCACTTAAAACTTGAGGACAAAACAAGTTTCAACTTAGCTCTAACATATTTCACCACCAATCTTATGGTTTACCCAGAACATGCCAGCCATGCCAATTAAATCCACCGCACCACCTTTATTATTGCCTTGTCTCTCCTAAATTGTGACCGTTTTGTAATTTCCCCTCTGTTGCCACAATCAATCGCACAGCAAATCACATCAGTTTCCTCTACTTTGCTCTATTTGATCAAATAGATTTGGACTTGTATTTTGTTCAAAAGCATTGACTCGTGCATCACGTCTTAGCGGTCAAATCACTTGTTGTCCAGAACACTCGGGAGCTCTGTCATCTTAATGGCTTCTACTTTTGTTTTGTTTAGTGATTTTATTATCCTACGTAAAATCAATTAGATTTAGTCATCTTATTCAGTTAGATTAAGTTTAATCTCAAATAAATCGCTACACCTTTACATGTTAATAACAATGTGATGTTGGTGGTGGTGATGATGGTAATAATAATAATACATTTATTTAATAATAGATTTTAATCTATTGTGAGATAATGAAGATTATTTTTAGGTTATATCTAGCTTAACAACTAATGGCTTTTAATGTTTTTACTATTAGTTTTGCATTTGATTGGATGCTTTGTATGGCGTTTTTGTGGGTCGATTCTTTAGGTATTAGTAGTCGGGCATCAAATAAATTTGGAGTATTATTGCTCGAGATAAGTGATTATTTTTTATTAAGAGATAATCATATTTTTTTGTTATTTGGGGTGTTATCCTTGGATGAATTTTTTTTTTGTTGTGAACATTTGATATAAGATTCTCATAATAAAATAATTATGTACATTATTTTATTACTATACCTCTCTATGCAGATTAAATCATCCAATTATAATATTTTTTTCTTAATTGTTGCTTTTATAGATTACAACTAAATTTCTATCATATTATAAGCATGATTGAATTAGTAAGGATCATAGTGTTTAAACTATTATGTATTGGAAAATTTGTGAATATATGTTTGTGTGCAATGATACATAAGTTGGTGAAACCCTTTTGGGTCAATTGACTTATAGAGTGATTGTTCTATAGAAAATTATCTAATTTCCTTGGATTAGTGTTTATCTTTTTGATTTTAGGGTGTCTGATAAAACTAACTAGATTGTTATAAGCTGAACTAAAATTGAATAATAAATGAGTATTAAGCCATACCCTATTATGACTTGATTGGATTTGAAATGACTATTGTCAATGATTGTATAACTTATTAAAAGGATTGAGCATATTCATATTATCTTGATTACAATTTTGACAGAATATTTTTGCTTGATAGTATTATACATATATATGTATATATATATATATATA
>NW_018164858.1:1212447-1227443 GCF_001263595.1 Phalaenopsis equestris
CATATATATATATCTGTGTGTGTGTATGTGTGTCGCGTATCTTGGCCTGTTGGCTGACATCCTCTGTGTAAGACCCCTCAAGTCAGAGGTTCAAATCCTCTCTGACACATTTGGCCTTAAGGAAGTGGTACTCGAATTGTTAAATACATTAGAAGTGGTCGGATACTCGTATAATGGCCTCAAATCCTCTCTGATCATTCCTTTAACATCATTTGAATCTAATTTAATAATTTTTATTCTATTTTCTTAATTAATACTTTTAATTATTTTTAAATCTTTGTAGCGTTGTAGTCAATTAATTTTTTTAAAAAATACTACTCATTGTGTGTGTGTATATATATATATATATACATAATGGGTTGTTTTTAAAAAACGAGAATTTAATCTAAAGAATTTCAATTGAAGTGTAAAATGGGAATATAATTAGAATTCATTCCTTAATTCATTTTGGTGCATTTAGAAATCGCTAGATTGTGACGAATTCCAAATACACAATTTTTGGTGCATTTAGAAATCCCTAGATTGCTACCAACACTTGCCATCGACACAACCACTTTTCACCATGGCCTACCACCTTCAGCTATCGTCAACCATTTCTTTCGATCATTATTTGTTGTCATTATCTACTTAACATCTACGAGCCGTTCTTTTTGGCCACCACCCACTTCTGTCCTTGGCCACTAATAATTTTTTTCATACCCCACATACTTTGAAGTATAATTTTTTTTTATTTCCAGTTTAAATTAACTAACAAAAATATGAAACTTTGCATTTAATTTATTTTATGTTGAACCAAGCAACTCCAAAGTATTCTAAATACAATGCATTACTTTGCATTGCATTCATTTTACGCTGAATTATTTTTTTTTAGCAAACCTAACATCCCCTTAATAAATAGTTTTATTTATTCATTTTAATTTATCAAAGTCACTTGTTGATATTGTTATATAGCGTGTTCTACCCAACCACTCGAAGGATCTTCTCCACAAGAGCAAGCATTATAGCATTAGTTTTACTCATGGTATTTTAATTTTTGTATTAATTATTATATTTATTTTTTTCTTTTGGGATTAGGTAGATGTTTATCTATTGTCTTTCAGTCTCTTTTTTGATTAGTTTCTTATTTTTAGGTCAATTATATAACTTGTTGGATTCTTATTTATGAAATAGAATAAAAGTTATATTTTCTTGTTTATTTTAGCTATTATTTATATATATTATTTTCTTTTAGAATACAAAACATGTTCGTATTATTTCATCACATCATGTGTTATAATGGTATAACAACTTTTAGACTCGGGGTGTGACACATTCTATGTTATTTGAAATAAAAATATTTAAAATAAACACAATTGATATTTTTGAGATAATATGATGCATTTATAGTGATTGATATGTTATGCTAGTGTGATGGCAACATGTAAAAAGCAAGCCTTTGTAATTAATCTCAACGATTCAGCGTTCTAGTCCATAAACTAAGATAATACTGCATAATACATTTGGGAACGCCGACTAAGGGCCCGTTTAGGGCAGCTTATTGACCTGCGACGGCGTTTTGAAAATGCCGCCACAGTGTGAATATTGCGTTGAGCGAGCGTTTCTCTCCCGCACCCTAACGCCGATCCCGAATTCCTTAAGGGCGAGCGAAGCGGAGGGGTCCCTGCGTCCCGAGCATGAGTATCGCATTAGGGTAATATTTTCCTCCTGTGCCCCTCGCTCGCTCTCCCCTTCTACTCTCGCCCTCCCGTTCTTCCTTCCTCCTTCTGCAACTTCTCTCGCGGAGATCGACATCGAGGTAACGAAAATCCTCGCTCTAGGGCCTCCCTGATCTTCCATCTGCTCCTTCTCGCCTCAAATGAGGTATCTTTGCACATTTTTTGCTTTTATTTGAAAAGAGATATATGGCATTTCTACGATAGAGAGAAATTTTTGCATTTCTGTGAGAAGAGATATATGGTATTCATTAGATTTCAACAGATTGCAAATAGAGGGAACTTTTTCTTACTCTCATGCTCGCATCTCCCTTCGCATCACTGTTTCCTTCTTCCCCTCTTTGATATTCTCAGATTTTTACAAATAGAGAAAAAGTTGGTGTTTTCCTGCTACAGATTTATGGTTTCCATATAAATACCTGTATGTCTTTCGTTGGGATTATGTTTTTGGAGCTTGATTAAAATTTACAGTTGAGTTTGTAATAATTTCTAAGAATTCCTTTTCAATAGTCTATTGTTCTGTAGAGACGAAATTGAATTCTCGAATGTTTGCTACAGTTCTTGGTTTATGGTTTTGCAGCATAATTGTATCCGTTACTCTATTGATTTTTTCGAATTTCTGGAAAGTTTTGGTTATGATTTTTTCGAATTGCAACATAATTGATTCTGTTCCTAGATATTCCGAGCGAAATACAGTTTTGATTGCAATGGTTGCTGAAAGATGTTTCATACGTTCAGTATTTTATTTCAAAAATTGTACAGTATTGATTACAATGGTAGCTGAAAAAATTTATGGATATTCATTTTCAATATTGAATTAGCTGCGAAAGTAGGTGTTTCAAATTCACTCGAAAATTGATTTAAAAAATGCCTCATATAAATATCCATTACCCGCAGTTAAGGTTTTATGTATTAGTTGTACTATCTGGTTGATGCCGGGTATCCTATGCAAAGAGGATATCTAAAGCCCTATCCTGACACAAGATATCATCTTTTTGATTTTGAGAGAGTGAGTGACACCGTCCATGGCAGAAAGAAAATGTTTAATAAATACCACTCATCTTTACGCGGGGTAATTGAAAGAACATTTGGGGTTTGGAAGAAGAAATGGGTCATCCTACGTGATATGTTGTCGTATCCTTTTCAAAAGCAGGTGCATATTGTGGTTGCAACAATGACACTACATAACTTCATCCGAAGACATTCCTCAATATCAGATACAGACTTTAGTATGACTGACAATGACGGAATGAACTGGATGTCTTCGACCAAACTCCTGGAATTGTGGGTGGGAGTTCATTACCTGAGGATGATGTAGACTCTAATGAATTTGGAGATCAGGAAAGTGAAGGTTTTGCTGATGTGATTGCTTTAAGGGAGTCTATCACAGATGTTATTTGTGGCTGTTGATCTACCAATTTTGAAAAATAATAAGGTTATAGGTTGATATTCATATGTATTTAATTTTGGTTACTTTGTTATTTTCGCAGTTAAACAAACATGACTTCCAGGATATCAGGTACGGATAGAGGGATTTTGTGTTATTGTGGACTACCGTCTTCGTTGCTAACGTTACGTAAGGAGCATAGCTTTGGGAGGCAGTTCTATGGTTGTGTCAGAGGTGTTTCAGCTCGTTGTAGTTTCTTCCGGTGGGCTGATAGTCCCACATATTACACTGCTAGCAGTCATGCCAGCAGTCATGTGAATTCGATGTTTTCGCAGGCTGACTGAAAACCGACGTAGCCAGAGTCTTAAGTTAAATATTTTAATATTTCTCCTTGTTTTACTTGTATTTGTACTTTTTTTAGTTCTACTGGTACTCGTTAGGATGTGAGAACTGTATGATATCTTTTAAAATATTTCTGTCATTACCGTATGTTTCTGCACTATATGTTTCTTTTTTATCAATAAGTTATTCTGAATAAGCTAACCCAAACAGTTTTATGAGACGAGGGCATTAATATCATTTAACTACCAATAAACTAGTCTGAATAAGCTGCCCCAAACAGCAAATCAAATTATTCTGATAATCTGCAGATTATCAGATTATCAGATTATTAAAATAATCTATTTATCAGCAAATTATAAATAATTCACCCAAGCATTAATTAAATTAAAGTAAATAGAGCAGTGCGAAGTGCTGAAACAGTGTTAGCAGTTCCTGACGAAACCAGATATTTTCAGCCGCCGAACTGGAAATCGGTGGAGATGCGTTCTCACCTTCTTCCAACACCTATTTGCTCCTTGATCAACTTTTTCCTACTATTGTTATTAATCTCCTCTTTCAATCCATCAGCTCTTTCTGCTTCTCGTCGCGCTATCTCCGTTGGTTCACCTCTCCTCTCCTCTTAGTATTGATTCTTACATCCTCTTCTTTAACGTCCTTTATCGCATCTAACGCAGGAAGATGAGATCAGGAACAGGAAGAACGCCTGCTACGTTGATATCGAAAGGTAGCAGCCCAATGAGCCCCCTCCTTTGTATTTTTCGCAATCGATTTGATTTTGTGAATTGTTCGTAGCTGATTCGATGTTATTTGTTTTGGGGATTGGTTTTCGGAAAGTGGGCTATGGGGTTGGAAATGCAGAACTTCGGTTACTGAGAAGGAAAACTGTGCGCTACGATGCCTTTCTTCGGCATGTTATCAGCTGATCTACGAAAGCGATCCCGTATGTTTTCATTTCAGAGTGGTGTATAATTTTGTTTTGTATTATGTTTCTTGGCTTTTGTGGTACTTTTTTTGATTGATTTTTCGTGTATAGCTGGAGGAAGGGGAGAGAGATGACAACCGCAGCCACGAGTACAAGTACTGTTTACACAGGTATGATTAATTAATTTGAAGTTTCCTTATCAATTGAGAAAGCTTAGCGGTGCTTTTATATAAATTTAAGGGAAATTTACACACATACCACAAAATTCCTGTATATTTACTCTATTTAATTCGTCTTTTTTCTTAGCGATTAGAGGAGAGAATTTAATCTATTTTCCAGGAAGACAAGAAAAACCTATGCTTTTTAATACTTTCTGAATAAGATATCCGTGCTATTGTGAAAATTCTGCTCTGAACTGTACTAATTGTTTTTAATGAAAACGCTGTCTAATTGCAGACTTAAGGCAATCACGTTCGCATAATTTGGCTTCTATTGTTTATATTCATTTTCAGTAGGAAGATTTTATCATGAGCTTTCAAAATCTCCTAGTAGAAGTGTTACGGTATGACTCATATACCATATAAGGGACATATGCTGGAACGAAGCGGAGCGGAGCGAAAGAATTTGTCCAATCGGGGGAGATTCATTCTATGGGTTGGGCGTTCGGGGGCAACGCCCCGCGGTACGGTATATGGGTAATTTTGTAATTACATATTGTACTTCAGGGTTTACTCCAGGGCTATATATATGTTTGTTTGTAACCCTAGGGGGGATCTAATATTCTATTATGTACTCTTTTCTAGAATTGAAAGGAATCCTCCGCTCTGCTCCCGAGGACGTAGGCATCTTTGTCGAACCTTGTTAAATCTCTGTGTGTTTTTCTTGATTTGTGTTTTCTTGATTTGTGTCGATTTGTGTCGATTCTTGTTTTTTTTTTCGCCATAATTTCTGAGATAAATTTAAGGGCAGAGAAGAACAAAGAAGATATTATTCGAAGGAAGACGAAGGTGCGGTTTTCGTTCTTCCGTGATCGGTGGAACCACGAAGGGGACTTCGGGCTTCGGACAGTTTGAGCAGAGGAAAGGCAGAGGAGGATTCGACAATTTGGCTTCGGCAAAGTTCGGCCAGGGCTTTGTTTTTCAGAATCGTGGCTTTCAGCGAAGGAGGTTCGCTAGTTACCGCGAAAGATTTCGGCACAGTTTTCGCAGAGGAGTTCGGGACCAGGCTTGACGCAAAGGGTTTTCACACTGATCTGAGAAGCATCGCAACTCGCGCAGAAGAATTTTGCAGGCGAAGGAACAAGCAGAGTGAGAGGAGGAATTGGAAGGGATCTTCGGATTTCTTTGCTGGAGGCGGCTGTGGAGGTGAATTCCTTCGATTTCCTTGCTGGAGGCGACTGCGGAGGTGAAAGGAAGGAAACAAATTTTTTCCTAGCCCGCGGAGAAGAAGAAAATTGGAAGGAATCAGGGAATAGCTCTCGATCAGTAATTTCTGATTTCAGTAATTTTCAAAAGTTTAGCAGAAGAATTTGTAGAAAAGTTTGTTGCAGGATCAATTTTAAATGGTAATTTATGGTGCAAAATTCGAGGTGGTGAAGTTCAATAGAATTGGTAACTTCAGATTGTGACAAACAAGTGTAAAAGATCTGTTGGCGCAACAAAGAATCTTAAAGGCTTTGTGGGCAATGGAACCAGATGCCATGGAGGATGAAGATTGTGAAGAATTGCAACAACAAACTGAAACAACTATACATTTATGTCTGACAGATGAAGTTATGTATCACGTGATAAATCTGAAATATTTAGGGGATTTATGAAACAAATTGAAAACTCAGTTTATGTCTAAATTTCTGACGATTAAAATGTATTTGAAGCAAAAGCTGTATGGGCTGAAAATGCAAGAAGGTTCTGATCTGACGCAACATGTTAATGACTTCAATCAAATGATCACGGATTTATCACGGCTTGATGTGAGTATTGAGGATGAAGACTGAGCAATGATTTTGTTGTATTCATTACCTTTTTTAAATGAACACTTGGTGACTACTCTGACATATGAGAAAGAAACTATCAAAGTTGATGAGATTACTACAGTATAGTTGACTCACAACCAGCAGAAGCAGAATGCAGGGGAAAACTCTCATGACGACAATTTATATGTTAAGGGTAAGCAGGATCATGGAAGGAAGAAAGAGAATGAGAGTTCTAAAAGGCGAAATTCCAAATCAAAGTCCAATGACAAAAAGACAATTTATTGCTACAAGTGCAATGAGCTAGATCATATGAAGAGAGATTGTTCAAAGCTTAAGAAACAGACTGGGGAGAAAGGTGATGCATTATCGAAGTCTGTAAATGTGGTGCAAAGTAATAATTCAGATTGCAGTGATGACGATATGCTTTCAGTTTCATCAACTCAGTTTAGGGATGCATGAATTCTTGATTTGTGATGCTCTTATCACATAACACCTAATATGAAGTGACTTACTTCATACAGGTCAACTAAATTTTGCTCTGTCTATTTAGGTGATGATAGATGCTGCGATATTGTTGGTATTGGTGAATTCAGAATTCAGTTGTATGATGTCACTATTAGAACATTATGTGATGTCAGACATATTCCAGATCTGAAGAAGAAATTGATTTCCATTGACACTTTACATAGAATGATTTTATTCTTAAGGCAGATGAGAATAGGGAAATCATCAAAATTGTTAAGGGTGTACTGACTGTGATGAAATGAAAGTTAACTACAGGTAATATCTACAAACTGTTGGGGAGTACAGTTGTAGGTGAAGTTAGATGATGATAGACAAAGCTATGACATATGTGTAGAACAAGTGCCCCTTTGAAAATTCGCGCAAAATTGGTCTCAAACCGCCTTAATTTGCAAAAAGTCATCTCTGGCACATCATGCGCCAGTTTTCTGTCAAATGGCGCATCATGTGTCGAATTGGCACATTATGCGCCAGAATCCCAAAATTCACTATTTTTGTTCTAAATTTTGTACTTTTTTTGCCTTTTTTACTCCAAATACCTAAAGATGATATACCTGCAACAAAAACATGAAAATACATTTCTTCAAAGTTTAATATCATCAAAAATAAATATTAAATGTGTTTAAAACAGTATATTATTTTGGTGTATCACATTGCTTGGACTTGTTGATTGTTTGCAGTTGTTAAAGAAGCATGGTGGCCCAACTCACTTCAGTCTGTAAGAAATTCCATGATGTATTTCTCCTAAGGGGCTGAATATTCGCCAAGATGGAGATTTGTTATGATATGACTCATATCATATAAGAGACAGATGCTGGAACGAAGCAGAGCTGAGCTAAAGAATCTGTCCGATCGGGGGAGTTTCGTTATGTGGGTTGGGGGTGAACCTCGCAGTACGGTACGTGGGTAATTTTGTAATTATATATTGTATTTTAGGGTTTACTCCAGGGCTATATATATGATTGTTTGTAACCCTAGGAAGGATCTAATATTCTATTATATACTCTTTTCTGGAATTGAAAGGAATCCGCCGCTCTGCTCCCCCCGAGGACGTAGACATCTTTGATCTTTGCCGAATTTCGTTAAATCTCTGTGTATTCTTTTAGATTTATGTCGATTCTTGTTTTTTTTTCACCCTAATTTCTCAACAAGAAGTACCTTAATTTTTTCTTTATACTATGCAAATAGCTCTCTGTTGTCAATCCAATGATTGAGCATAGAACCACGGAGGGAAAATCTTAAACTCTTTATTGGTCCGTACTAGCATCTAAGATAGGATCAAAATTAAATATTGAAGAAATTCTTTTGATCATAAAAAATAAATAATCGACCAATTATTTTTCTAAGAGTCTACGACTTCTTAAATAGCTGTAATAAGTGATGCGAAAGGGATATATAAGAGCTTGCTGCACTCTTTTTTTTCGTTCATCTTTTCTTCAGGCAATTTTGATAAATTTACATATTTAACATCCTAACTTCTATTTTTACATGTATAACACTCAAATCCTTTACATCACATCGAAAATACAATTCACTAACTTGATAAACTGGAATACTACACCTTTTTATGCACAAGTTTATAACCCCAAAGTGTTCTATATGTAAATATCAAACCTAAGGTGTTAGATATGTAAATCCATAATAATTATATGGTATGTATGTAAATTTTCCTTTTTTTTCTTCTGTTTTTACCTTGCTCTATTTTTTCTATTGAAACATCCTGGGCAGTAATCAATATCATAATTGGTGCTCTCATTCTTCCATCTTCCATCTTCCATCTTCCATCTTCCATCTTCCATCTTCTGGCAAATTTCCAGTGAGTGCTGCAACTATGGCTATGCCTTTCTTACCTTCAAACATCTTCATAAGCCTTTGACAACAGTTAGATTGGGCAAATAATGGACTAAGCTCATATCAGGACTCATCTAACTGACGATTATCGCTGTTAAATCTAGGATCTCAAGGAGCAACTCTCAAATTATCAATCGGGTGAAGATAACACTTTTTGAGAATGCTTATCTTAGAAGGCGAGATTGAGCTACTTGCCCATAATACCTCATTGCCAACAACAACGAACTCTTTAATTTTTAGCGAAGTACCCTAGGTGGAAAGTTTTTTTTTCTTTTATGCTAATGCTGACTCGCTAAATGCAGTCAAACTTTCTCTTCCTTGAATCCATGTAGTGGATCCTTAGGATTGGATCTATCAGGTGAATTGATAGTTTTCTTTCCATGAAGCTACCAATACACAATGCCTGTCTATTTCATCTTTTTTTTATGGATAAGTCTAGTATTTTTGGTTTTTTTATTAGAAAAGAATCATTTATCTTGTTGACAAGATTTCACCCTGGAATTTTGTAATTAGGTCCTTCTTAATGCCAAGATTCGCAAGATGAGCCTTCTAAAATATCTTAGATGATGCCAGTTCCTTGGAGTTTGTGCATCTGTCAAATCTGTGTCTGAGTTTTTCTTGCAAAGTTGTTTTGAATCTAAATTCATAAGATGAGCCTTCTAAAATAAGAGCATTCCTGCCAATCATTCTATTTTTCGCCACAAACGTAGCTAAACTACTCGAAGATAAAGTCTTGAAAACAAAAAAGAATCTTTTCAATATATTTTCCCATTCATTTGGGGTTTGTTACGCACACCCCTAAAGCATTTGTTGAATGCAAATTCTACAAGTAAATCTTCAATACCATTCAAGAATATGAGTGTTGTTGAAATGATGGATTATCGTGAAAGAGATCTTTGCAACAATTTTAATGAAAAATTCCATATGATCATGTCTGTAAAGGAAAATTATACAGATTACTTGCAGCATCTAAAATTATAAATTCAGTTCAAGTGATAGTCCTATTCTTCTAAGAATGATTGACTTTACCCCTATTCAAATGCATTGGATGATGGAACTAAATAAATTAGTTGTCATACTCTGCCGGGGTAACTTTGTCCTCATTCATTTTTTATTCGATGTTTAGTAATTCAGATATTTGAATTTTGGTTGATGGCGGTTCAACAGATAACTTTATCCAAGTACATATTGTCTAACATTGAGCATACCGGTGCAGCTACCTTCTAAACATTTTCAAGTGATTGTTGGCATTGAGATTTTTTGCTATGCTCTCAATGATTTTCATATTTACCAATTATGATGCAATGGTTTGTGTTCTTGAGTGATTATGTTATACAAATTTAAAGGACTCATATGGTGCCTTACATTCAATGGTTGGAACTTTTGGTAACATATTTACCATTTATCTAGATTTTACCATAGAGTTAGATTGTAACAATGAACATTTTGTTTACAAGCTGTTAAGCCACCTCTTTCTACTTTTAGACGTTTCTATCAACTTATAAATTTATTCTCTATGCAGTCATTGTTCTGAATCCCGCATGCTACTACTAAACAAAATTCTATGGCCTTCTGGATTCCTCAAATATACAAATGTATTTTCAGTACTATGCTCTAAAACATGCACATTTTCATCAGCCCCAACTCCAAACTAAAGATTCTTTCATCATATTGCTATCCACATTACCCAAATTCAGAGCAAAAACTGGTTCAGAACGTGCTGAATTCTGGAATCATATGTTTTAGGGTGCATTTGGGGCAGCTTATTACTGCGTTTGGCGTTTTGAAAATGCCGAAATTCTGTTTGGTTCGAGCGTTCATCCGACATTTTGAAAACGGCGTTTACGTTTTATTAAAGGAAGCGGGCCACTATATCGACCTCGCGCCCCGCTTTGAAGAGCTGCGTTTTATCAGCAATTACCTCCCGTGCCCTTCTCCCTCGTGATAGGCTGGTTCTCCATCCTCGCTCTCCCTTTCCTCTCCCTCGGTTCTTTCTGTCGTTCATCTGGTATCTCGCAATATATCCCTATATGTTTTATTTTAATGGTTTTCCTTTTGTTGCTCTGCAGCTTCCGATCCCAGGTCTTCTTTGGAAAGTTTGTGGCGATACCAAACATTTGTTTGGTAGGTCACGATTTGTTCATAGTTTTCTTAGATTAATTTTTGCAGTTTTTTACTGGGAAGCACCCATTTGCCCTCTGTGGCTTTCAATCCCATCGTTTTGTTGGGAAATTTTGGTTATGGGAATATGCAAGTAAAAAAAGGGAAAATTTTTAACTGGCTTGATGTGGCTTCAATAGTTTTTTTGCAAAGTTGAGGTGACCCTGTATGATCAGTGACATTGATCTGGGGTGCTTCATCTGTGCAAGCCTCTATTTTGGCTATCCTGTAAAAAATTGATTGTTTGAAAATTTGTAGGGCTGCAACTATATGGCTTCCCACTTCTAGTTTGATTGATCATTCCGCATCGACTAGTTTATAGTGGAAGTGAATTTTGAGCTTTTCTTTCAACCAAGACAGTGAATATTATGGAGAATATCAACCCTTTTTTCATATCTTCTTTAAAATAGGGGGGATGTTTATGAAATGATCTTATATTGAAAGTGAATTTTGTGCTTTTCTTTCAACCGAGACAGTGAATATTGGATGGATTATGCTGTTTGGTGATAGTTTGGTTGTACTAGAAAGAATGAAAAAAAGCAGTATCTACCATTTAACAATTATTAATTCGTACGATGAATTCATTTAGCTCACATCAAATTTTGATATGAGTGCTTATGTTGCTTATAATGATTTTATATCCATTTAATTATAGCAAACGTTGGATAATTTGTTATAATTTTTTATTTGGATATTTTGTTTATGGTGGCTGTGAGTGGTATTTATGGTGGCTTGGGTGTGCTCTGCTGGCCTTGGGTAGACATTACAGTTCTGTTGCAAACAACAACACTGCGCAGTGCCAAAATGGTAATTTATCCAGGAAAAACTACAAATCAGTTGTTTTTCAAATGTACAAACCAAACAACTAAACTACTTATCTAGATAAGGGGCAAAATCATCATTTATCTAGAAACAACTTCAAATCAGCTGTTTTTCAAATACACAAACCAAACAACTAACCAATTTATCAGGATAAGTTGTTGATCAACAGCTTATCAGGATAAGTTGGATAAGCTGTAGCTGCCCCAAACAGACCCTTAGTTGAAGCCTTTTCTCCTCTCCAAATATATTGGTTAAAGGGAACGATAACAGATGATGATTTTGTGTCTACTATTGAGCTTCACATTAGCTCAATCGCAAACTGATTCACATTCCATTATGGATGAATGTTTGGATGTGCTTTTTTTATTATTGTTATTCGATGTAGTGTTTGCAAGCTAACTACCTTCAAATACTAACGGCTGTAGGGATATTCTTAATGCAGCTTTCAAACGCATGAATGCCACTATGATTTTCTGGTTATATCATTTGTGTTGTAAAAAGCACCCACTATTTTTCAAAAACTATGAATAATATTCTCAAATATTTTCAACCGTTCCTACGTTTGATATTGTTTATTGGCATTATTATCTATATTAAGTCATTTTCAAAGCATGTTATAGACTTTTGTAGATTGTTTTGAAATATCTTTGCAATCACAAGCAGTTTTATTAAATCGAGCACCTTTGTTTTTGCAAGTTAAAAGATTGAGTATTTGGGATATATTGTTACTCAATCAGATGTTGCTTCTATTCCATCAAAGATCCAAACAATTTTAGCTTGGTCTCAACCCCAAGCTTTTAGAAGCTATGCTCCTTTTTGAGTTTATCAGGATATTATAAACAATTCATTTGTAATTATGCAAACATTGCTGATCTGCTTGCTGATCTCTTGAAGCAAGGTTTCTTTGATTGGAATGGTCATGCAATCAAAGCATTTCTTGAAGGCTTGTCTTAAATGAAGTGTTTCTTCTTCATTTGTATTACATATCCCTGATTTTTTAATCCATTTGCCATCATACCAAATTCACTTAGAATAGGAATTGGAGTTCTAATTTGGTACATCATATTTTGTTCTTTAACAAAACAATATGTTCTAGAATGCAAACTGAATTTTGCTTATGCTCATGTACTCTACGAAGTCATCTGGCAGTCTCCAAAAGAACCCAATACTTGCTAGGATGCAAATTTCTTATTTGAACAGATCAATGAAGTATTAAAGGATTAATATAACAGGTGATTCACACACTTGACTAACAACAATGTCTTATTAAGCTTCCTATATTTGATTTTGACATCTAATATAATTTTGGTATTAGTAATCAGGTAGTTGATGCATTATCAAGGTAGGATGACATTATCCGATCGAAATTGGAACTGTAGTTTGTGGAAAACAAACTGATGTGGCTGTTTTAAGTTGTTTTGTAATTGATCTATTTTTTTTTACTTGACATAACTTTGTGTAGAAATGTCACAATTGGAAGATCTGCAGTTTTTGACAGCAAACTTTTCTACCAATCCAATTAAGTATTCCAATTTTGTTCTCCTAGGTCGATTAATTTTGAATAGATGTCATGCTATTATTTTGTCTCCAAATTTTGATTGTAAGCTTTCAACAGTGAGAGAATGATATTCTACCCCAATCGGCTGTCATTGAGGAATTAAGTTGGCATTAGCCCATTTTACTTCTCAATTTTGGCAGCTAATGAATTGTTTTGCAAACTTGTCCGACATGTCAAGCTACAAATCTAAAACAAAATATCCTGCTGGCTTATTACAACCTCTAATGATCTCAACTCCAATTTAGGGAAAAAGAAATCTCTTGATTTTAATAGTGGACTTCATTAATCCATCGAAAAATCTTGCATTATGGTTGTTGATTATTTGTATAAATATGCTCACTTTTGTGCCCCATCTGGGTTTACTTTAATAAAAGTTGTAGAAGATCTTTTCTTAAATGTCTCTAAAATTCATTGATTTCCAGAAGTCTATTTTTGAGAGATTGTAACTCATTTTTATGAGCTCTTTTTAAAAAGATCTTATGGGCTCACTACTAAATTTTAGCCGCTCATATCATCTCCAATCGAAAACCTAACAAAGTAACCAATTTGGATTCAATCAATATTTACTTTGTTTTGTGATAAATGCAGCTTTATAATGAATTTCCTTTTACAATGGGCGGAATTATTTAACAATAATTCTCTTCATTTTCCATCACGTTATATGTCATATGAAATTGTATATGGCAGGTCACCACCCACAGTATTGCAATCAATTGTGACATTTAAAGTAGTTCAGACAATTTTTTTGCCTATTTTTTTTGTATTGCATATGAAAAGTAGTTCAGACAATTGATTAATTCATTGTATTGCATATGAAAAGTAGTTCAGACAATTTTTTTTGCCTCCTGAAATCGAAAGAAACAGTTAGCTGATAGTTAACATAAGGAATTGGGTTTTGAAGTGGGTGATCAAGTTTTTGATATCCTACGACTTCACCAATTGTCTTCTATTGCTTGGCAACATTATTCTAAGCTCAACCAACATTATTATGGTCCCTTTTATACAAAACGGTTTGCAAGCGTGGCATATAAACTATATTTTCCAACAGTTACAAGAATTCATTCAATTTTCATATTTCTTGCTAAAGCTTTTCAAGAAAACCTATTAATATATCCTCCTTCATTGCCAAACAAAGTTTTTGATGGACATTCAGTTCAACCTCTCACAACTCTGCAACATTATATTTTTTTCAAATAGCAAGCCACTCTTGGAACTCCCAGTTCAGTAGGAAGGCCTACATCCTGAGTATTCTAACTTGTATCTCGAAGATATAATTTTGTACATCTTTTCCCTATTATGAACATGAGGGCAAGATTGATTTTGATGAATGGGCACGAATCCAATGGAGGATGTAGTACCGAATAAGGAACATTGTATATTCTCTATTCTCTCATGTCATCTTCCAAGATGGCATCTAGATTACAGCAATATAATTAGTTACCAACTGTTTCCTAATAGTTTGGAGTTATTGAATAGCTGCAATAAGTGGTGAGAAAGCGATATGCGTTAATTCACAAGAGTTTTTTATTCTACTCTTTGTTCTCTCTTCTATTTTCTTCTCCATCTTTCTTCCTCAGTTTTTCTGTTTCAGCATATTTGGCAGCAACCGCAATCTTGTTTTCAGGTTATCTGGTGCTTAACATTCTTGCTTGATATATAATCAGCCCAGGTAGAAGTATTTATTCTTAGAACCATTTTGAAGCCTATTAATATATATATATATATATATATATATATATATATATTAT
>NW_018164858.1:1227544-1231396 GCF_001263595.1 Phalaenopsis equestris
GAGTGTCTCTTTATATAAAAAATATATATATATATATATATATATATATATAGATGTATACATATATATATATATATAGATGTATACATATATATATATATATATACATATATATATATATATATATGTATAGATATATATTTGTTTTGTGTGAATCATATTTACTCAATTAAACGAATTTGAGTTCTGAGACTTTTATTGTGAATCCTAACTTTCACGAGACAGATTTTATCATGAGCTTTAAAAA
Source organism: Phalaenopsis equestris (assembly GCF_001263595.1). NCBI lineage: Eukaryota > Viridiplantae > Streptophyta > Magnoliopsida > Asparagales > Orchidaceae > Phalaenopsis > Phalaenopsis equestris. The sequence goes on from NW_018164858.1 coordinate 1,227,792, forward strand.
AACTCCTTTGTACGAGTATTTTAACCAGAGATGCAGTCTCCATGGTTTCTCCCGTGCAAATGGCTATCACACAACATCCAATGAGCCTTGAGAAAGTTTGTCTCAAAACAATTTTTGATACTATTATTTATGGTGAGTAATACAATATGCTGCTTCTTATGTATAATAATAATAATAATAATATTTTATTCCATTTATGCCATAGCACTAGTATATTTTTCGCTGAATTTAGACTGGCTGCTATAATCCCCTTCTGTGATACTTCCATGAAATAGAACATGTACTTATTGGGACTGTAGGCTCGGTAATTATTTGATCAGTCTCCATATTGGATGGTGTCAGTTGGTTTTAGAAAAATAAGAGACAGTGAACTCGTATGATTAGCAATGTGGCTTGGTGGTGGAGTTAAATTGGAAGAGGAACTAATTGAAGGAAGCTGGTAGCTTGTTTTCAGATATCTCAACCTAGAGCAGCGCTGATTTATGAATTAAGATCTCTTAGCACTTTTAGTGCTGTCAAGCAGGAGGTGGATAGTTATTTTTAAGGCATGAATCATAAGAATGAATCACTTTTATAAATTTCTACAACAAAGACTCAAGTTTTTTTTCAAGTCCTCACGACTATCCATTTTTGTATTTGGATTTACATTTACTAGTCTTTATATGGGGACTGAGCAAAGATTTATTAAATGCATAGCTAAACTTGCATGTTCTTTAGAAAATTTTTTTTCACAATTTTGAATGTAGAATGGGCAAAAATAAAAAATTACTTGCAGGAATTTCTACCTACTAGGATTCACTCTTTGCTTCCACTATTGTCTCAATTATTGTTAGATTTTTTTGTAAATCTCAGTGTAGAATGAGTGAAAATAAGAATTGACTTGTAGGAATTTCTGTGTGTAGAATGAGTAAAAATAAGAATTGACTTGTAGGAATTTCTGTCCTATGTGCTGTTTATCCTATTTATTAGGTGGGGTGCTGGTAGCAGTTAGAACAAAGCTATTGCTTTAGGTTATCATTCCAGTGAATCTACGAGATTATTTAGTATAATTTTTGTTTCAGTGTTTACTTTTATTTGGGGCATTTACATACATTGTTATGGTATGGCTCATATACCATATCGGGACAGACGCTGGATCGAAGCGGAGCGGAAGAATCTGTCCAAATTGAGAAGTTACGTGGGTTGGGGTGCAGGGGCAAAGCCCCGCGGTATGGTACAGGGGTAATGTTGTACTTACATGTTGTGCCTAGGTTTACTCCTGGGGTTATAAATAGGCCTGTTAGTAACCCCAGGAGGTATCCCTCTATTCTGTAACGTCTTTTCTGAATATTGAAAGGAACTCGCCGCTCTACTCCCGAGGACGTAGGCATCTTTGCCGAACCTCGTTAAATCTCTGTGTTCTTCTGGATTTGTGTTGATTACTGTTTTTCTTCGCCCTAATTTTCTGAACAAGTGGTATCAGAGACTGGTTCGAGTTCAGGAAGAAATTTTCAGCGGCAAAAACGGCAGAGTTCTGCTAGGCTTCGGTCGGGAAGAAGATCGGCAGCTTCTTCCGTCTCTACGGCGCAGCTTCTTAAGTTCGGCAAGTAGGCTTCCGTTTCGCAAAGGAAGTTTCACGAACAAGCGAGATCTGCGAAAGGCGAAGTTCGAGCGGGTTCGACGCAGAGGTTTCACGTGAAGGGCTCCGGATTCGGTTCGGAATCGTCGTCGAATGGCGTGATAGGAGTTCACGAGCAGGCCGAAGGATCGCGAAGGAGGCCTTTGCGGCGCCGGTGCGGCGGGAAGAGGAGCTCACGGGAAAAGCGTCGCGGTGCGTTCGCGAACAGGAACCAAACCAGATCCGGTTATTTCGCCAAAGTAAGGTTCGACGTTTGCGGTAGGAGATTTCTGGGAAGGAAGGTTCGGTGCAGAGAAAAGGAAAGGAGCGGAGGTTTCGGGAGAAGTCCAGAAAAGGCAAGAAAGCGGAGGAGAAATTTGTTTCCTTTGCTGGGAGTTTCCTGAAGCGGAGAAAGGATTTTCAAAATTTCCTTTGGAGCTTGTTTCATTTTCTGCAGGCGGGAGGATCAAGGGAATCAAAGAATCTAGAGGAATATTCCTCTGCTGTTGGAGGAAAAGGAAGGCCCAAATTGGAGGAATCCGAAAATTGGCAGCTTTCTTCTTTAAATTAAAGGAAAGCTTTTAAATTGAATTTCTTTAAATTAAATTAAGCAAATTTAATTAAGGATTTCCTCGCTAGAGAAGGAGAGAAAATAAAGTGAATATTTATTTCTTTTCTTGGAGGCGGAGAGGAAATTTTTTTTTTTTTGCTCAAAGATTTCAGTTTTGTTGCAGGATCAATTTTCAGATGACTTTTTCTGGTGCAAAATTCGAGGTGGTGAAGTTCGACGGAACTGGTAACTTCGGATTGTGGCAAACCAGGGTGAAAGATCTGTTGGCGCAACAAAGAATCTTGAAAGCTCTGCGGGCAGCAAAACCAGATGCCATGGAGGATGAAGATTGGGAAGAATTACAACAGCGAGCGGCAACGACGATACGCGTCTGACAGATGAAATTATGTATCACGTGATGAATCTGAAATCTCCAGGGGAGATTTAGAAGAAATTGGAAGCTCAGTTTATGACAAAATCTCTGACGAACAAGTTATATCTAAAGCAAAAGTTGTATGGGCTGAAGATGCAGGAAGGTTCTGATCTAGTGCAGCATGTTAATGACTTCAATCAAATAATCACAGACCTGTCACGGCTTGATGTGAGTATTGAGGATGAAGATCGAGCGATGATTTTGTTGTGTTCGTTGCCCTCTTCCTATGAACACCTGATGACTACTCTGACATATGAGAAAGAGACTATCAAAGTTGATGAGATTACTGCAGCGTTGTTGGCTCACAACCAGTGGAAGCAGAATGCAGGGGAAAGATCTCACGGTGACAGTTTATATGTGAAGAGTAAGCATGATCGTGGAAGGAAGAAAGAGAAGGAGGGATCTGGAAGGCGAAATTCTAGATCAAAGTCTAGAGGCAAAAAAAGAAATTCATTGCTACAAGTGTAAGGAGCCAGGTCATATAAAGCGAGATTGTCCAAAGCTGAAGAAGCAGACTGGGGAGAAAGGTGATACTTCATCGAAGTCTGTGAATGTGGTGCAGGATGAAAATTCAGATTGCAGTGATGACGATATGCTCTCAGTTTCATCAACTCAGTTCACGGATGCATGGATTCTTGATTCAGGTGCTTATATCACATAACACTTAACAGGGACTGGTTTACTTCATACAGGTCAACTAATTCTGGCTCAGTCTATTTGGGTGATGATAGATGCTGATAGTTGGTATTGGAGAAGTCAGAATTCAGATGTATGATGACACAATTAGAACATTATGTGATATCAGACATATTCCAGATCTGAAGAAGAATTTGATTTCCTTGGGCACTCTACACAGAAATAGTTTTATTCCTAAGGCTGATGAGGATAGAGAAACCATCAGAATTGTTAAGGGTGCACTGACGGTGATGAAAAGAAAGTTGACTGCAGGTAATATCTATAGACTGTTAGGGAGTACAGTTGTAGGTGGAGTTCATTCTGTGGAGTCAGATAATGACAGTACAAAG
>NW_018164858.1:1231927-1232632 GCF_001263595.1 Phalaenopsis equestris
ATGGCACAGAGTATACGGATTCGCAGTTTCAGAAATTCTGTGAGGAGCATGGGATTCAGAGGCATTTTTCAGTACGGAAGACACCACAGCAGAATGGTGTGGCAGAAAGGATGAACAGGTCCTTAACTGAAAGGGCAAGTTGCTTGAGACTGAATGCAAGACATCCTAAGAGTTTTTGGGCAGAGGCTGTGAGTATGACATGCTATCTCATCAATAGATCACCTCGAGCATCATTGGGTGGCAAGGTCGCAGAAGAGGTATGGAAAGGTAATCAAATTAAATTTGATCATTTACGGATTTTTGGATGTCCTGCTTATGTGCATGTACCTGGAGATGAAAGATCCAAACTTGATGCAAAATCCAAGAAGTGCATCTTTCTGGGCTACAAGAAAGATGTGAAAGGATACAAGTTTTGGGATCCGATTGCAAAGAAGATGATGATCAACAGAGATGCAGTTTTTGATGAGCAGTTTATGTTACAATAGAATCAAGACAAGGTGTCGAGGAACAGTTCCAGTTCATATGCAGTGCAGATGGATTTAGAACAACAACCAGTATAGCTTCTGAGAGGTGAAAGTTCAAATCCAACATCTGGTGATTCTATTCCAGATGATCTGCAGAATTATAATCTAGCCAGAGATTGACAGAGACGCTCCAATGTTAGGACTCCTAGCAGATTGGGTTATGAAGACTTGGTCTCTTGTG
>NW_018164858.1:1234358-1250408 GCF_001263595.1 Phalaenopsis equestris
GGGGCAAAGCCCCGCGGTATGGTACAGGGGTAATGTTGTAATTACATGTTGTGCCTAGGTTTACTCCTGGGGTTATAAATAGGTATGTTAGTAACCCCAGGAGGTATCCCTCTATTCTGTAACGTCTTTTCTGAATATTGAAAGGAGCTCGCCGCTCTGCTCCCGAGGACGTAGCCCGAGGACGTAGGCATCTTTGTCGAAACTCGTTAAATCTCTGTGTTCTTCTGGATTTGTGTTGATTACTGTTTTTCTTCGTCCTAATTTTCTCAACATACATGCCACCCAATTCCTTTAAGACGACTCTCTCTAATTTTGTCTGTTACTAGAACTACAACAACCTTTTCACGGATACATTCATTTCGCATTTTGTCTCCGAGTGTCGAGCCCCTCATCCATCTAAGCATTTTCATCTTAGCAACACCTAAACTTATTTTTATGCATCTCTTTTATAGGCCAACATTTTTGATGCAATTGCAAGTCTCACCATCATCTTATATAATTTTTGTTTTAAGTGTAAACAATATTTTCTGTCACGCAATAGGCCCAATGCATTCCTCCACTTCAACTATCTAACATGAACTCTACTAACAACACACTCATCTGTATCACCGTCACTTTGAACAATGAACCCGAGATAGCTAAAACATTCACTCCTTTTAATGATTTGATAACCTATTGTTATAATGCTCTCACTTGATCTACTACTACTAAAATTACATCCATGTATTCAGTTTTAGATCTACTCAAACAATGGTGTGAAAAGTTAGAAGTAATATTAAATTTTAATGTATTTAAAATGGCTTACACGATGGTGTAAAATTTTAGAAATTATATTTACTAATCTAATTTTATTGTTACAGGGAATCATTAGGAGAGAGCTTGGAAGGTGTGAAGGGGGTATATGACTAGGTAGACTGCTTAATTGCTTGCTTCCTTTACTGTCTGTCAAGGCTCAAGGCCGGTGCTACATGTAATTTACAATAACTTGAGTTTCTGTAAAATCTCTATAGTTTGGCTTGATGCTGCCTCCATTCTGATCTCGACAATGCCCAGATGGGGGAGTACATGAGCCACTTTTAAATCGTTTTGGTGGGTGAATTCTTGATTTACTTGCAAATCGAGTAAAATGGATATTTCTTTATTTTTTTAACAAATCAACTGCAAAATAATATTTTGCAATTTTTATTTATTCTGTGAAAATATACAGTATGCACGGTTGGAACTCACGACCTCATAGTGGGAGACAATGCCTTCAATCACTATGTTGTGGGTAAGTGTGAATTGATTTATTGGAACATTTATATACATATCCCAATTCTTTTGTATTTATATATATAATACCTAAAATTTTAAATTTATATTTGTAAAATTATTGTGTTAAGAATTATGATTGAAAAATGTATTTCACTTTTGGAAAGTTCGTCATAGTGATATTTTTTTTACATGTAAATATAGAAGTTTAGGTGTTGGATATGAAAATATATAAAAAATGTGATCTATATGCAAATGCCCCTAATTTATTTGTTTATTTTCCCAATGTATCAAATTGGGAGTAATTATTTGCTTGTTAAAACAGATTATTATTATTTAATAACAGTTACAGGGCATTATTTAATGGCATCAACTAAAGATGATGTTGAGCGTTGGAACTTAGACATCACTAACAGTTAGGAATTTGATAAGGGAAAATGTCAATTTCTTACATTCATTAGGTGATATTGATGTGGAACATCCAATGTTGATAAAGAGTGATAACAAATGTATAGAGGTAGTTGTCTAAGTTATTCTCCTTATAAAAAAGGAACCAATCAACCTATCATGTTGATATTAAATGCTAATGATATTGAAATGTTCATTTTCTTCATGCATAAAATGATGGCCATTTTCAAATGTTTCTTGGTAGATGCTAAAGAAAATGTGGAGTTGATGTTATCATCATCAAGACTTGGATGTTAGTGAACATTAGTTGATGATGACATTGGACAACATGAGAATATAGGCTCCTAGCAAGCCAATGTTAATGCGTAGTTTTTTAGTTGGAATGAGTTCACCATGATTAATTGATCCAACACAATTATTCATTATATGTGTTCTTTGTAGATGATATCTACCCGCAGATCAATTGACTACAGTTGTAAAACTTGGCGACATCATATTAGCATTTCTGAGTGTGAAAGATGAAGACAAATAAGAGAAGCTTATTTTTAAATCAAATTAAATATACTAAAAATTTTGGAGTTTTTTTAATTATTTTTTTAGGAAGCATTTTATATTATTTGTGCTTATATTTGCATGATTTTGGTATATTGGATTACACTTAATAAAATGCGACATCTTCATCATAAATTTGCTCTAGCATTTTATAGAAAGGGAGACTAATTATTTAAGAATGTCTATACATGTGGTGTTGATGTCATTGTGTGTGTACTATCAGTGAATATTATAGTTATTGATTGATAAAGGTGTGGATAGTTCTTATAAAAATTTCTAAATATTCCTTACTAACAAATTCAAATGCATTATCTTATCTTTATAGAAAATTTCTAAACATTATCTTATCTTGATAGAAGTAGAAGGATGTGCTTCATTCCAAAGCATAAATTTAAATGGTCAAATAATGTTTTTTTTAAATCTATTTTGATTTTTCTATGCATCTTGAATTTGATCAAATTTAAGACTTTTAATATTTTGTATTTGTATGGTTCATTATCAAATATTTCTGAAATTCACTGTTTAACTTTAAGTTTTTTAAAAGAAAACAATAGTTGCTTAATTTTCATCAATTAATTTGCTTACATTTTAAATCCATAAGTATTATGAGCAAGACTTTATATTTATCATTTTATGGTTTGATAGGGGATTATGTGAAAAAATTATGGGATCATTTTGGGAGATAATCCTTTCTTTTTTTTTCCTTTTTATTGTAATTTTGTGGTGATTATACTTTTGGTTGTTAAAAAGTTTACTTTTGTAACATTTTTCATCATAGAGAAATATATAAGTGTGATGTTATAGTAAGTGTTTTCTGATCACTCGAGAAGAGTATATGTTTACTTGTCTTAGAATGAAATCCTAGTCACAGGCTGACTAGACGTGAACAAATTCTTGGGAGGTGGGGGAGTTGGCTAAACAATCATGTGCCACTTGTCATTTATTTTTTATGAATTTATGCTAATTTACTATTCTAATTATTACAACTTATTGACAACAAAATTTTTTTGCAAAAGTAAACTAATTTTAGATTATTTTTGTGCACACTTAGTTCACCTTCACTTTTAGGACTCTAGCAACCTTTAATCAGTATTAAAGATGATATTTGTTTGTTAGCTTTAACAATATAAGTAAATCAACCTATGAATCACCTTAGAAACTAAAATACTTTAGAAGGGTATTCATTTACTTGACTATCATCATCTGATAATATTCCATTCAAATATAAAGAAAGTTTGCATGCAACTTCTATACAATTTATTAATTAATAAATGTCAATTTTAGTTCAAATAGTTTATTCACCACTCTTGACATGTTTATTTATTGAAATTCCTTTTAATTAATGGATTGATAAGAAAATAGAACTTGCACAACTGAATGCTAGAAGTTTAAATTATCTTTTTTTGGCGCTTTGAAATTTAATTGTAAAAGAGATTTGGGATAGACTTCATATGAAACCTAATTACTTACGACGATACAAATGAGGTCAAACAATTTCGTATAAAAATTTTACTTCATAAATATGAACTCTTTCCTATGAAACCTAAGAATGACATCTTTGACATGTACACTCAATTTACTAAAATTATTATATATTTGCATACACTAAATAGATTCTTTACTAATGCTAAAAAATTGAATAAAATTTTATGAAGTTTGACAGGGTCTAGTGAAGCTAAAGTTACTGCTAAATTTTAATCAAAAGATTAATTTGCTTATTATAATAATTATCTACTTGGAATATTCCTAATAGATTGTGAACATAAAATCTCATAAAGATAAGAAAATTAATAAAAAGAGAGAGAAAATGATAGCACTCAAAGTTGAAGAAACCAAAAAAAGTGAATCAGAGAAAAGGGAGTACATGATGTTGCTTTCATTACAAAAAATTTCAATCCTTTCAATAGGACTGAAAGAAAAAAAAATTAATAGGAATGAATAAAATGAGAAAAGTAAGAAAAATTAAATCAACTTTTTTCATTATGTATTTTAAATGTAACAAGTAAGGCCAGTTCATGCTGAACTGCCCAAATTTGAACCCCTTACTCTAGAGAGAAAAGAGAAGAATGAAGATGTGACAATACAAAAAATAAATGTAGAGTGCAAAGGGCCTTCTACATCAACTTAAACTTAAAGTTATCATAAATTGAATTAGAGGAATAAGCCACAAATTTGTGATTAATAGTAAATGAAAAATAAATCGAATCAAATGCTGAATATGTATGTAATTTTTCATATGATGAACTTTCCAATTTTGTTGAAGAATTATTTCAAATCATTATACCAAAAGGGTCTTTAATGTTTAAGAGTTCAACCTCATTCCACCTAAGTGGTTTCATAATCTCCCAAAAATAAGTAGCTAAAGTCCTAATTAGTGCTTATGTGGGAGCAAACATAGGATGGGTGACCTGATAAGTTACACCAACAGGACAATACTATGAGTCCAATAAGCCAAAACAATCAATATCTCAATGGGTGAGAGTTTGCATTGTCAGAAATGGTATTAAAGCATTACACAAGGCTGAAGATAGAAATTGAGTGACTTACAAAACAAAGTATTACGCTATGGGAGTCACCTCTTTGACTTTAAATGGGATAAAGTGCTACATGATGGGAGACACCTTTTAACTTTATAAGGGCCATATCTAGAACTTTATTTGTATGTTGTATGATTCTAGTTTTAGCGCACTAATGAGGATATCAATTACTTAAATGGGAGAGATTATGAAACCCCTTGAGAGAAAAGAACCTATACTCTTAAAAATCAAGACAACTTTTGGTGTAACAATTCAATTTTTGATATAAACTCCAAAATTAAGCATGATTGTGTGGGAACACTTATAGGATGGGTGACCTCCTAGGAAGTTACACCAATGAGGCGAAACTGTGAGGCCATTAAACTAAAGCGGATGATATCACGATGGGTAAAAGTTTGGGATGTTAGAACGGCTTTGATATTAAATTTATTTCTATTAAATCTTTAATTAATTTATTTCTATTAAATCTTGATCTGTTAGAACGACTTTGATATAAATTTATTTCTATTGAAGTCACACCCAATAACACCATCTATATACTTAATTTGGATAATATAGGATGAATAGAAAATTTATGTTATCTTTCATCTTTCATTCCTCTTCTTCCCCAACATATTGGTTGAACACCCTCTTCCCCTTTTTCTTCTTCTTTTCCCCTTTTTCGAAAACCAACTTTCCATTTCTTCCCTTATTCTTCTTGCCTTTGTCAAAATCCATAACCATTCTCCTCTTCAATTTGTGTTGGTTGAAATTTGCATGCATCGTTCCTTTGGAGAACTCTTCAAGAAAGTTATAATTCTCAACTTTTTTTGTTTTAATTTGGTTTACTTCATGTGTTAATTCATCAAAGTAAAATGAATTTCACATGTATGCTATTTAAATTTTATAGATTTGTATGTTAAGCATAAGTATCTACACATTTTCAAATTTGTTTGTCATATATACAAGTCCTTTCAAATTCAGTTGATCATATATGTGTTTTTAATTTTAATTGATGAAAGTATGTTGAATGTTTGATTTATGTGAAGTTAAAATTCATGTTTAGGTTGCTTAAAATCCATTTGATTTATATGTTATGTGAAGCTAAAATCCATGTTTAGGCTACTTAAAATCTATATAATTTATATATTTGCTTTATGTGAAGTTAAAATTCTAGTTTAGGTTACTTAAGATCCATTTTATTTGTATGTTTGCTTTATGTGAATTTAAAAATCCATGTTTCCATTCTGTGGTCTATGTTAAAAAATGTGTTGCTTTTTGTTATTATGAATCATGTTTTTTTTTTCTTTTTCTAAATGCATGATAGAAAAATGTGTGACTTTAAGTTTTGTTAGAAAAATGTAGTTTAAAGTTGTTTTAAGACATTTGTGGTGTATAGATTACATATCGAGTGGAAAAATATGTTAAATCATATGCCTCATGCTCACTTTATGTGTATTGTGAAAGCATGTGATACTTATGTACTTAAAATAGAAGTTTGCAAGTTCACGAGTCTAAGATAAGACCAATTGCAAGCTTATATGCTTAAGTTGTGATCATTTACACATGTAGATAGTTTCAAATTTATTCTATTTTTATCAATTTACATCAATTTAATATGCTTTAATTTGAATACTTATTTTTCATAAAGATACATGCTCATAATTCAAAATGAACTACATAAAAAAATGACATAAATTAAATGTGCTCTAATTTTAAATTTTTCTTAAAATTTATATAAATTTAAATGTGCTCCAAAAAGAATTAATTTTATAAAAATAAGTGTATAAATTAAATATGCTCTAAACTTGAAAACCTATTTTCATAAAGTTATATGCTCAAAATTTAAAGTTATTTTCAAATAAAATTCAAATATGCCCAACATAATTATGTTGTGTAAGTTTAGTTTAAAGTAAAATTTAAGCTTGAATGTGATTTTCCATAAATCAAATAAGCCCAAATTTTTGAAGTGATTTTCTTAACCACTTTTTTTAAAAAAAGAACCCTGTAGGGAATTTTATTCCACAAAAAAATAAAATACAAAAGGCAAGCAAAGTGGTCTCCAACAAACCCAAAAAACAAAAAACAAACAAACCTAAAAACCATCCTGCAAAATCAACAAATACAAATCTCTTGGTAAACACTTAGAAATACAATTAGAACTCAATTTAGATCCTAGACGAGCAGCACAATCAACAGCTTTGTTTCCATCTTTTTTAATGCGAGACCAAATAATATCCATACTCTAGATAATTCAAAAACTCTTCTCATCTGTAGTTGAATACTCCAATGAAAATCCATCTTTTTCCTGCAACAATTCCACCAAATTAAAGAATCCACTTCTATATGAAAAAAATCCCAACTAAAATGCTTAGCCAATAGCAAACCAAAAACCACCGCATCAGCTTCAGCACATAAAGGGGAATCAACTATAGAAGAAGCCGCAAACCAACAAACCACTTCATCAAAATCTCTGCAAACACCAACTACTCTAGCCAAATCAGAATTTCAACTAACATCAACATTTATTTTAATAGAACGAGCAGTCGGGTTACACCACTTCACCAACTTAATAGCAACCGACGATAAAACATGAGTAGGTAAATAGAACTTCACAAAAATAACCAATAACCTTCCACCTGACATCTTATTATAGTTATGAAGCTTTAAAATTTTATAAAAAAAGTTAACTATCATTAAAAATGATTAGATATACTAGGATTCAAATTCACATGCTTCACATTATTCCTGTATAGCCAAATAAACCAAACAACAATACTAGGAATATTAGATAAGAAAACATGACTTGCTTATTCCAATCCTCAAAAAACATCCTTAAATGAATCAAAGTAGAAGTCATTTTCATTCCTACCAAAAAAAATGATAAACCCATTTCCAAACCTTCTTAGAGAAATGCTTTTAACAAATATATGATCCATGGGCTCCTCCAGCATCATGTAAAGCAAATAGCATAAAGGAAGCCTCAAACCTTTAAGTTTAAGAATATCATCAGTATTTATAATAGCATGAGTACTTCTCCAAATAAAAAAAGTCTGAGAAGGATTGACCTATTGATTCCAAGCCCAACTCAAATTAATGCTCTAAAAATTCTGAAAAGAAGCCACAAAGGTTTTAGATATAGAATCACCCAATTTTCCTTTAACTATAAGCATATCATCTATTTTTTTATTAGTAGGAATACTAGCAATAAAATTAGCATCAACGTTATGAACAAAATGCAACAAACTATCCATATTCCATCACTCTTCAAGCCAAAGGTCCTTAACAGTAATATTCACATTCTTAGACCCATAAAAATTTGTGAAAACACTATTTTCCAACCAATCATCATACAGAAAAAGTTCATATACCTTTATCAATATCCCAAGAAATATAATCCTCAGCGTTTCTAGCAATTTTCAACATTTCCTTCTAAGTTATAAAATCATATTTGGAAGCAGAAACTAAAAGAAGGTAAGCATTATTGTAATAATTAGCAATCAAAAGAGGACCCAAATAGATTTGCCCATACAAAACCAGTACGAAAGTTTCATAAAATAAATCCTCGTAGTATCTTGAATGCTTCTGAAACTCAAACCTCCTTTATCCATAGGTTTACTTTATCAGAGGTTTACAAAACTTCTCCCATCTTTTCCAGTGAATGTTATGATGATCCTTATCATCTTAAAAGAATTTGTTAAACAACAATTCCAATCTTTTATGAATGCTAGCATGAATTTTCATAATTTGCATAAAATAGAGAGATAGAGAAGTTAGAATATTTTTTAGTAAAGTAACTTTCCCACTAAAGGAGAGAAAAATATTCTCCCAAGATAAAATTATTTATTTTAAGCTTATCAATCAAACCAAAGAAAAGGTGATTCTTTTTCTTCCTTTATCCAGACAAAAACCTAAATATACCAAAGGTAGTTCCCCTTTAGTACAATTAGTGAAATCCATAATCTCGTTCTTCTTACTTGGAGGAATATGTTTGGAATAATAAAATAAAAATTTAGAAGTATTAAATATCAAACCAATAGTTTCCTGAAAATGCATTATCACCTTCTAAACCAACATAATTGATCTTTTACTAGCATTATTAATGATAACCAAATCATCAACATAGCTAAGATGATATATACCAATCATACCTCTATGTAAGCAATTCATACTTAAATTCCCAATAAACATATCATTTAAGCTTCTATAAATGTAATCAAATGTCATGATAAACAAAATAAGAGATAATAGATAACCCTGCTTAATGCCTCTGGATGCCTCAAAAAATAGCAAGTATTTCCATTAATTAACAAAGAATAAAAATTATTCTCTAAAATTCTACTAATAAGATTATAGAAGTCATCATTGAAACCAATAACATGCAATACAACAATAATAAATTCCAATCTTATAATGTCATATGCCTTTTTGATGTCCAATTTGAAAATCATGTTACCACCTCTTCCCTTTTTATCAAGATCAAGTAAAAGTTCATGCATATTCAGAGCATTATCACAAATATTTCTACCATTCACAAATGCACATTGATTAGAACTGATGATATTATGTAAGAAAGGTTGTAATTTATTCACCAAGATTTTAGAGACAATTTTGGATATCACAATATTCAAAATGATAGGTCTAAAAGCATCCCAAGTAAAAGAATCTTTTCCTTTTGAAATAAGAATAATTTAAGAGGCTTTAAAGTATTTAGTCAACTCAATACTTCTAAAGAAATCCCGAATCACATTAATTACATCCAATTTAATAATCTCTTAACAACTTCTGAAGAATTCTATAGTGAAGAATTCTATAGCAAATCCATCAAGCTCAGTAGTTCTACCATCCTCCATCCCATCAATAATGACTTTAATTTCCTCCATAGAAGGAGTCACAGTAAGCTTCCTATCATCAACCAAATAAGAGTTAGAATATAGGCCATCATTAATCTTAGAAAGCTTACACCCATCACTCTTAAAAAGCTTAAAAAAGAAATTAATTCGATCAGCTTCTAAAGAGACAGAATTAGTCAAAATAACACAAATTAATTCTAAAGCTTGCGGATCATAGTTTGTTTCCTTCTACTTTTAATACAAGCTTGATAAAAAGCTGAGTTCCTATCCCCATCCAAAAGTTGAAGTTTAGCCGCTTTTTGAGCATAAAAAGCCTCGTCCATAGCAGTAGCCCTCTTTAAATCATTTTGACCCTGCATAAAAAAATTCAAACTAACAACATCATGAAAATAATAAGACTGCAACTCAATAACTCTTCTTTCAACCTTAAGGGCCACATTATGTCGATGACAAAAAATTTCCCAATTTTACTTCCTAAGATCTTTAGCAATCTTTTTTTTTTGTAACATTCAATGCCTCAAGCCCTCATTCTCTATCATATTAATATGCCAATTATCAAAAATAAAATGATTAAAGAAGAATGGAAAAGCCACATATTCAAAAATCCGAACTGTGCATGATCTCGACTTTCTATATAGATAGAAGTAAAATACGATGTATGCGATTAATTTCCTTAATAGATATTCTTAATTTGCAATGACTGTAAAAAACTTTATCCAAAGAAAAGGCTAGGTAAATTTTTCACTATGAAGCAAATAAGAATGCAATTATAATATTTCAATATGGCTTACTACGTAAGTATACATATCGTTATCAAGAAATATAGAACTTTTCTGATTAAGTCCTTTATATCGAACCCACAGGAAGGATTAATTTTAGATGACAAAATACTTAGCAATTTATATTCTTACCCAAACTTAAGATGCTAAATTAGGAATGAAAGTTCAATTTTTTTTATAATTTTTATTTAATTTGAAAATAAAGTAAGCAACTAATTAACTTAACTAAAATACTCACAAGATGAAGACAATATAAGTAAAATATCTTTTTTCTTATCATGAATCAGTGATAAATATAGAAATTTAGTTGTGGAAGTATAATAAATGTATTGTGCTAAATAGGAGCAACAATATGTTTTACCCTTACCAGAGATGCCATTAAAACACTATATATTTTAGGTGTATCAAAATCCCCCAAACTTAAGATGTTACTTGTCCTCAAGTGACCTTTTAATCTTTAAAAACCAACATAAGTAGATAATGTATATGAGCTTCTTTAGGAGTTACCAAAATTTAGATTTAGAAATATAGTAGTCAAATTTAGAAAAAAATATTAGTAAATGAGACCAACATAAAGTTTATAAATTTTTAATGTTAAGAAATATGAAAATATGAGTTCCTATCTAGTTCAGAAATATTGTAAATTTATTCTAGATTTTTCAAATATAGAATTTAGGCATTTTATTATCTCCACTTAAAAAAAATTTATTAAGCATAATTTTACTTACCATTTTATATTTTTAAGCTTAAGAGTTTCTAAAATCATATACTTTAAAAAGATCAGATGGGGAACCAATTTTTGATTATGCACTAATCCTTAAGTTTCTCCTCCCTTTTCTTTTCTTTTCTTTTTCTTTTTGTTCTTTTTTTCTTTTTCTTTTTCTTTTTCTTTTTCTTTTTCTTTTAAGGAAATGATTACTATATCTGGATAGGCCTTTAATGGTTTTTAATTTCACTCTTCCTTTCCTAATGCAAAGAGTTGATATTTTTCTTTTACTTAAAAAACATAATAATAGTTTTGAAAATTAATTTAAATAAAATAAATTTAAGTTTTCAAAATAAAAGGTCTAAATTTCTAAATTTTTCAAAAGTACAATTTTTCTTACTAAAGATACACTATATTTAACATTTTCCACACTAAAAATTTTTAACTTTAAGTTTTTCTTCATTATTGTAAATTTTAACTAAATTCTCTTACTCATTTCTAAAATCAAAATTTTACTTATCTAATATAACTTCATATACATAATCATTTTTCAAATTAAAATCAAATTTATTTGAAATACAATTTAGAACAAATAATCTTTTAGGTTTCTTTAAAATTTTTCATCCCCCCCCCCCAAACTTAAATTTTTAACAGAAATAAAAAATTTAGCACATATATAAATAAGTAGGAATGAAAACTAACTATAACATGCTTGCAGAAATTTTCATATCATAAATATGCAAGTACACAAAATTAAAAACAAGAGTAAGAAAAAAATTGAATTGATCAAATTTTAATTCTTAACATATAGAGATTCATTAGACTTCTATGCAGTGGAGTATAACTAAAAAGCAAATAAACACACTAACAAACAAACACAATTACAATATAAAGAAAAATAACTGGTAATAAATTGAAAATTTTAAATATGCAATTTTAAGTAACGAGTTAGCTAAATTCTAAACCTTTCTAAGATTCTAGAATTAAGTTCAACAAACACTAACTAAATACAACAAAACAACACAATAAACACAATTAGTACCACTCAAACATACTAACTACACATAAAAATCCAAATACATTACAATTTGTGTACTAAACAAAACACAACAATGAAAACTAACAATCTCAACTGTAAACAACAAAGTACAAAATACTTGTAATACTTGTACCATCAAAAGTTCAAGTTCATAACAATACAGAAACAAAAAATAACATAAAAACAGAAAATAGAACTACAAATCCAACTAAGCATCATATTCCTCATTATTATCATCACTACGCCAAGCAACAGTAGGCTCATACGGTGGATATTTAGGGCACTGAGGAAATACTACATCTCATTTACCTCTATTGAGATGCTCCATAGCTATGTTGTACTGCTCCTCATAATCAGTTCTTCTTTTCATATACCCATCCATATGCTCAGCAAAATGCTCTAAGTTTGCCATTTTTTCATTGGTATAAAAAACATTATTCAATAAACATTATTCAATATTCTTTCAATATTCTTTTCATAGACTGTGACTGAGTTTCAGAACCAGAACTCTGACCTCTTTATGTAGAAGCACGTGAAGTAGAGGTGGCAGAACTACTAGAGAATCCACCCTTCCAACCGAAAAAAAGAATGATGTGAATAAATCTTCACATTTACACTGGTAATGGGCTTCAGTGTAATGGGCTTCAGTGGCATGGGCTTCAGTGGCTGTAGGATCTCCTCCCAGCTATCATATCTAACACCAGCCTGCTCATGTAACAAAAAGATCAAGGATGCAAATCCCAAACCAATGGTAGTAGCAGCAATGATATAACTGGTAATAACTTCATAAATCAATCCTCCAATATCAATTGGCTTGGACTGCTGAATACAGTAGTTCAGGGTTGCTCTCTCTTGAGTCACTTCACTCAGATGATTTGTAGGAAGTAGACGAGCAGAAATAAAATAATGTCATGCCTTGGCATTGGCATCCAACTTTGAGGTAGAAAAATTCACTCTTCTTTCATTTGTAATCTTCCATAATCTCATCCCATCATTTAAAAATGATATAATCTTGTCTAACTCCTCCTCAGTAGAGCTATAATTTTCATAAAAACACAAAGTACTAGAAGGCAGATGGTAAAATTGATTAATTACCTCAGAAGAAAATGGTACTGTCTTCCCCCGCACTATGACTCCTTCATCATCCTCCGAGAGGTTCGCATAGAACTCTTGCACAACAAAGATTACGACGACAGCAGAAAAATAACAAAACTTCTCCCACTGGTGGCTAATAATCAACTCCTATACGGCTCCTTCTGGACTTTTGAAACATCGCTCAGCAATTAGTTTTCTTGTATGTAAAGCACCACTGTACCGATCTTGAGTTCTCAAACTAACAAATTTACTCGAATCGAACGGAGCTTTCCCCTTGCTTTTTTCATTCACGGTGCCATGTTATAAAAATTTGTATAAAATTCAAAATAATTCCACTTTCAACTCCAAATCACTAAACTCAACTTCTAAAAGCTTAAACTAACAAATCTATGCATTTGCCATCAATTTTCCAAAATTTTCACCATGAAAAGTGATTTTCAGGTAGATTATGAATGTGCTTAAAATACATGGTGAAAATCACAATTTTTTGCATAGAAGTGAAGCTCTTACCTCATGAAGATCAAATCTAACAAATTTGGTTTGAATTCACTAAGAAATCTTCAAATTAGGTGATGCCCTAGCCTAGAAATCGCAAAAAATAGAAGGTAGAAGATGAAGTTGAGGAAAAAATGGAAATTTTTGGACCCAAAATTCACTTAAAACCATTCGCGAATCGATTTTCATGAACCGATGTTTAATCGCAAATGGTTCGACGCTTAGGTGTCAGTCTATCTGTTTTGGCAGAGCTTAAGCGCGAGATTTGGCACTTAGGCGCCAGTGCACAATTTTTTATTTTTTCCATTTAAGTGAAATGCACTCTAGCGTAAGTCAACCAGCCCTCTATGGTCTCAAAATACTATATATACTATTTTCTTCCCTCTTGCTTTATTCTAACTCAAAATTTCTCCAATTTAAGCTAATTTGATTCACCACTTAATACACAAAATTTTTGACAAACAAAAGATTTACATTCATTCACAAATGATTAATGTAGAGGAGTCACCTAAAAAGGCATACTTCAAATGTTCAGGAAGCAACTTCAACTCAAGCTCAGGAGGTTTTTCAATTGATGGACAAAAAAAAGTTTCTTTTTCTGTTTGTCCAAAACTTCAAAACTTTCTCAAACATAACTTGAATCTTACTTATATAAATCTTCATGTTGATCTAATTCCTTTTCTTTCTCGTGTTCCAACTCTTTCATCTCAGATTTATCTTCATAAGTTGATTTGAAATGACATTCACTTAAATATCTTATCACATCCATTCTATAGCATTCATCATTTTTACCTTTTGCAGGGTACTTCATTGATTTGGAAATATTAAGTGTAATTGTTTGATCATTGACGCACATAATTAATTCTTCTTTTTGTACATCTATCATTGCTTATCCAGTGGCTATGAAATGTCTCCCCAAAATGATAGGTATCTCTTTATCTTCCTCCATATCTAATACAATGAAATCAACAGGAAAGATAAATTGATCCACTTTCACTAGGACATCTTCTATAACTCCTTTAGGATATGTTATTGATCTATATGCTAACTGCATAGTTACAATAGTAGGGATTATTTCTCCTAATCCCAATCTTTTAAATATTGATAATGACATAAGGTTGATGCTTGCATCTAAATCACATAAAGCTTTCTCATAAAATAAATTTATAAAGCTTTCTCATAAAATTTGTCTCCTATTGCACATGGAATTGTAAAGCTACGAGGATCTTTAAGCTTTCTAGGAAGTTTCTTCTGAATTACAACAATGCACTCCTCACTAAGTGCAACAGTCTCATTATCTTCAAACTTCCTTTTTCTGTTAAGAATATCCTTCATATACTTCACATAGCTTACCATTTGTTCTAAGGCTTCAGCAAATGAAATGTTAATTGTACGCTTCTTGAAAATTTCCAGAAATTTTGAAAATTGCTTATCCAACCTTTGTTGTCGAAGCCTATGAGGAAATGGAGGGGGTGGTCTTTCCAAATCAACTTTAAGTGGAGAAATAGGTCTTTATAAACCTTTCAGAGCTTCCTCTTTTGGTTCTTCAATCCCTTCTCTCTCTACTCAGTCTCTTTTTGACAGTCTCTTTTTGAACTCTACGAACTCTACCTTCTAATTCTCTTCCACTTCTAAGTTAAACGACTTTTACTTGCTCTTCATTCTGGTCTTTTGGATTTTTTATTGTATTATTAGGAAGTGTTCCTTGGGATCTATTACTTAATGAATTTGCTATTTGTCCAAGTTGATTCTCAATATTTCTAATTAATTGTAGCTCCTTGACTTTGTAACTGAATTTTCATTTATTACACCACTTCTTCTATAGACAACTTCTTCTCCTTAAATTGTGAATTACTGTTAAAACCTGGAGGATAAGTAGGTCTATAATTACTATTCCCTTGATTATTCCAGTTTCTCAATGGGTTTACTTGCTCAATGGGTTTACTTGAGGGTTTACTTGATTGTACCCCCATTGCTGATTATTACCACCCATAGTATTATTCCAATTGAATTGGGGATGGTTCTTCCAACCTGGGTTACAATAATTTGAATATAGGTTATTTTGCTTATTATTTATGGCATTCAAAGTTTCTAATGATGCTTGAGAATCTACTATTTGGCCTAATGAATTCTCTTCAATCATGAAAATTGGTTGAGAAAAATTCATTCCAAATTGGTCTAACTTCTTTGAAATTGCAGCAATTTGATTTGCTAACATGGCAAAAGCAACAGTTTCATGAACGTTGGCTACTTTCTTAAGATTTACCCTCTCTGAAGGCCATTGAAAATTATTGGTAGCTATTTCTTCTATTAAAGAATAAGCATCATGTTGACCTCACTTTTGGTTGAGGTCTAG
>NW_018164858.1:1250508-1254038 GCF_001263595.1 Phalaenopsis equestris
CTAGACCTCAACCAAAAGTGAGGTCAACAGGAGTTCAGCAATCTTTGAAATTTTTGAAACAAAGGAGGCAAAGAGTAAATCTTTGAAATTTTTTTTATACAAGCGTCTCTTTTATTTTCCTCTCATACCACGGCTCCAGAGATTAATCTCTTCCATACATACAACCCCACACATGACTTGACACAATACGAGATCTGTTGATGCTAACTTGATGAGTCATCCGTCACATGATGAGGCCTGGAGACATTTTGTTCGTACTTAATCGGATTTTGCAGTTGAAGCACGCAATGTTAGACTTGGGTTATATGCAGATGACTTCACCCCATACAATCATGTTGTAATCACGTACTCATTCTGGCCATTGATCATTACGATGTATAATTTTACTTGATATGTGTATGACTGTGTTGTTTTTATTTCTGACATTGATCATATCATGTCCACATAGCCTAAAATAGAAAGTCGACGTCTACTTACAGCCTTTGATTCAAGAGCATCAAATGTTATGGGAGAGGGGTGTGCTTACGTATGACATCACTACGAAATAGAATTTTCAGCTGAGAGCAGCTCAGATGTGAATAATTAGTGATTTCCCTGTATATGGAATGCTAGCTAATTGGAGCACATCCGAAAAATTGAATTTGAAATATTGCAAATGATCGGTGAAGTACCGAAGATCACCGAGGACCAGAGCTAGCTTCAACTCATCTTCCTGATTTTGGTATCATACATAATTTGACTGAGCGCAATAAATTATGAAATCTTCTATACTGGAAGACTGATCTGATTAGGCATAATCTCGATGTTATGCACATTGAGAATAATTTTTTTGATAACATATTCAACATTGTGATGGATATTATAGGTAAGACAAAAGATAATGTGAAACCTAAAATGGACCTGAAAGAGTGCTGCAAAAGAAGGCCCTTAGAACTTCAGGAGACAATTGGAGGTAAATTAATAAATTAGAAAGAAGCATATTGTCTTACACCAGATCAATGGAGGACAATTTTTGAGTGGATGAATTCTCTGAAGTTTTCCAGTGACTATGTTTCAAATTTGAGCCTTTGTTTCGACTTTGGAATGGGTAAGATATTTGGCATGAAGAATCACGATTGTCATGCAATTCTACAGTGTTTAATACCCATTGCATTTCATGCACTGTCGAAGTTAGTGCTTGATCCCTTGATCGAAGTTAATATATTTTTTAGAGAGTTATGTGCGATGACATTGAATGTTGACTCGTTAAGACATCTCAATGTGAGTATTCCCCTATTATTATGTAAGTTTTAGTAGATATTTCATCATAGTTTCTTCAACTCTATGGAGCATCTGCCTATACATCTGAGTTACGAGGCTATACTGGGGGATTTAGTACAGTACTGATGGATCCCTTTGAGAGGAATGTATTTTTGATGTAGACATTGCAATTAGAATTTTATTTTATACTAAACGACTGTTATTTTAAATGTAAAATATGTGTTGCAGATTTTTAAATAAACTAAAAAATGGTTAAGAATAAAGCATATCCTGAAGGATCGATCTGCGAAGCATAATTGTTGCAGACGATGATGAATTTTTTCTCCTATTATTTTAAGCAATATCATCAAATATGTCATATTGTAGGTGACATGCCTTCACAGCTAGAATTATTCGTATATCAAATATCAGGTGAGTCATCAAGGAGGGATGATATACAGTTTCTAAGCGATAAAGAGATTCAGCCAGTTGCATTGTATGCTCTGATGAATTTTGACGAAGTCCAACCATTTATATAGTAAGCTTCACGGTTATATATTATTGAGAATTGAAGTTATATACTAACTAATTCAAAACTACAAACAACAATATTATGTGTATGTTTTTATCGATAGCTTGGACATGGAAGATGAATCTATGATAAGCAGGAAGGTTGAAACAGATATTTCAACATGATTCAAATTATACGTACGTAGAAGCAACTCTTCTAAACATATGCATGTAATATAATCATCACATTTAAAATTACACTAATGGTACCTCTCAATTTGTTATAGGTTTACAATACAACCAACAAAATCATAGATCAGAGATTACTAGATCATGTCTGGAGGCCTATTGCAGTGTTACTACATGGCAAATATTTGACGTAAACAATTATAAATTTCATATGAGTTCATGGTGTGAAGGGAAAAAGATATATAATTGTGGTGTCATTGTTAAAGCAAAAAACATACATAGATTGCAAGATTAGTTATTACGACATAATTGATGAAGTTATTCAATTGCAATACGTTGGAAATGATAGCTACATTGTGTACTTGTTCAATTGTCAGTGGTTTGATCTTATTCTGAATTGAGGAACTGAACACTCATGTCTTATGATATCACTAAAGTCAAATTGAATAGATGATATGCAAAGTTTGATCCATTTGTTATAGCACGCTAAGCTACACAAGTTTATGACCTTCAATACCCTGATAGTGTAAGGGATAAAGTTGATGGAATTATGGTTATGAAGAATAAATTAAGAAAAACTATTGAGTTGCATGGTACTATAGAACCAATTCATGAGAAAGGTGTCTGATTTTAATATTCAGGGTGACATAAATGATGAAATGTTTGTGTTAGAGGAAACCACATGGATTTTTAAGATGTTAATAATGATGATGAGAGTGAAGAAGAAATTCTAGGCTCATCTTTGATGACGAGTTCCTCTGATGAAACATAATAACTCAGGTATGTAATTTTGGATTAGTTCTTACTAATGCTACTTTTTGTCATTTATTTTTGTTGTATTGAAACATAGATTTTTACTCTTGCTTTTCCTTGTTTATACATACTTGCTACTTCTGCCTTACTTTTACTGCAGTGTTTCTTTCAGCTTATGATTATTTTTCCTGTCAGTATTAATCCTATTAACGTTATTCTTTTGTTTACACATGGCCACAGGTGGTGTAAGTGGCCAGCCATTTTAGAGACCATGTTTTTTACGGACACTGGAGACCAACTAGCGTAGCGGAAAGAGGAGGTTGTCTACTGACCAAAGGAAAATATGTTGAGATTTTCATACCGATTTTACACTGATTTTGATGATATTGCACTTTAAAGAAGGATATTTTTTATATTTTGTTGCAGGTATGATGAATTATGATCATTGGAGCAAAATGATGCAAAAATGGTGCAATTTGGAGCAAAAACGAGCAAGAAATGATATTTTGTCCCGTCACCTTTCGATAAGTCTTTGGATGCTTAATCTCTTTTACACTTCTTGCATATTTTTGAATGAGATTACACTTTAAAGAAATGTTGTTTTTATGCTTATTTTGTAGGGCTATCTGTTAGGAACACAACGCAACTGAAATGGGGCAAAACAGAGCTAAAACAGAGCCAAACGGTGTGAAACGGTGAAGATGTGCAGTCTGCCTGCTGACAAAGCCAAAACGGGGCCGACGGCGCCAAAATGGGGCCAACGGTGACATTTACCCGAGCAGAACGAAAAATGACAGAAGCGCTCGCCGACAGCGCCCGGGACGACTATGGACCGACTT
>NW_018164858.1:1254644-1262652 GCF_001263595.1 Phalaenopsis equestris
TGCAAATAAATAGGGAAATATACTTTGATGGGCGTAGAATTGGAGATTTTAGGGTGACAGACTAAAATCCCCAATTCAGTCCTATTGTTTGAGTACTGAAGCGGAGATGTTAGCCCTCAGGCGAGGGGAACGTGGGAGCTCCAAAGTGCTCCTCCCAGCCTAGCCACGAATTCAGTAAACAAGCATAGGATTAGTCAATGTTCTTTATGCCTGGACCAAAGGGTAAAGAATATGATTGCTTCTATTTGACACATACAATATTTAATGCATCTCATTCCTTTACATTATTCAATTCATTACATAAGAATAGTAGTTTTTAATATCTCAAAATTGTATTATGCTTATTCTTCATGTTATATGGTTTTGTATGTACATAATTTATTTCTTAAGCAAGTTCATTCCCCACAAGTTGACCGTCACCTACATCACATATATTAATAGGAGCAAGTATGATGAGCCCAATCTCTCATGGCAGATCTCTGTAGCCACTTGGGACTTGTGGTTCAAGAAATTTAAGGTATGATCATGTAATTTGAATTAGATTTATAAATTTGATTTAATTTTTTATATTAAAACTTTGATTATTTTTTATGTTGAAGAGATCCTTCACATGTCCCTAGTACCTCCATCAAATTCGTTGAATCTTTGAGATTCAGGGCAAACAATGCCTTGACAACATGTTCATGACAGTCGTCGGAGGAGTAAGCGGTTTGCCTAGATTAGTGAGGGGCTCTAGGGCTCAGTTGACCTTAGCCTAGGCCTCTCCTAATTATGAGAAGAAGAGGCCAACAAACCGGGTGAAACGGGCGATGGAGGGGGCCAGTGGAGATGCACTCCATGTTGGCAAATAAATCCTCAATATGAAGCACTATAGGAGCTGGGTAAAATTCTTTAAAATATTTAAAAATTAATTCATTCTTTGAAGTAATTTTGTAGAACTAACCAATTTTTTACGCCACACGGGCCAAGGAATTGAGTCGTGCTCCCTTTGTTGAGGAGTTGCATATCCGAAGTCATCGACGCCTAGGGACTACTCAATTGGGTTTCGGAGCATTCCCAGCAGGTTGTTGTAAGTTACATATCTTCAATTAAAAGTTTATTTTGATTCAACACTGTTGAAAGTGTCAACTAAACACTGGTTTTAATTATGCAGAAGGAGTTTGAGCAGCTCCGGGAGAGGCACTTGCCCACTAAGGCCCGGTCTTTCACCACCAACAGTGGTAGTCAGTCCACCATTGCACAGTCCGAGTACGAGCTTTGGACTCAGGCACCGGGGAAGAAGAAGGAGAGAGTTTATGGCCTTGGAACGAAGGGCATAGCCTTCAAGGCCGAGCTCTCCTGTGGTCCCATGCTGAGGTCCATGAGCTCCTCGCAACCAGACCAAGAGGCTCTTGCCATTTAGGGTGGCTACAATAAACGAAGAAATTTGCCAATTGCGGGAGCAGATGCTAGAAGACCAACAAAGGGTTGAGGGCTCTATAGTGCGCATGGTAGAGAATTTAACATATTGTCGGGGAAAGCAGCTAATGGCATCCGTAGAGGAGGAGGGGGAGATGTTGAGTAGTTTATTTTTATGTTTTCTTTTAGTTGAAAGTTTTATTTTGAATATTATTGTGAAATTTTTTTTATTAACTTTACTATTCTTATTTGAGATGATTTTTTAATGTATATTCTTCTTTATTAATGATATTTTTAGAGATTTAATCTCCAATATGACTGGATAGAATGTGATGTGGAAATGTAATTAATATTGTGTGCAAATTGTGAAAATATAATTGATCCTCTCAATTCTTTTTTCTATGGTATCGTTTGCGTCGAATTATCATTCATTTTGCGTCGAAAAATTTTATGCTAAATCAACCATAATATTACGTCGTTGATCGTCATTATCCGTCACAAAATCGACAGTAATCTAATGATAATCTTTATCGTCTGATGTTTTCAGACACAAAGTTCAATGCAATGGTACACTAAACAAATATGGCGCTGCTAAGACACAAAAAAATGATATAACTTATTTGTGTTGAAATACTTCAACGCAAAATTAACCTAATTAACATTCGGATGTACCCGCAGAAAAATTTGAGATTAAGTCAGTCACAAATTCGATGATAAAACTAAATTATTGTTAGATTAGCCTTTGATTTACGTCTGATTAGGCTGACACAATCCGATTTGGCCGATGCAAAATTACTTAATTTCAGTAGTGTAATCTAAGTCAAGCTTCTAAGATGGACTAATCTAGAAGTGTATGGGCCTAATTTTCACTTCTATGTTGACTATCATCCACCTAGTTGTTGTTTGGAGTTGATTTAAGTTTGTGGATTTTAGTTCATTTTCTTGGGTCTGGTCTTTTACTTTTGATTTAGTTTCATTAATTTTCCAAAAGTAAAATATACATTACCATGCATGCATTCATCACACCATGGTATTATAGAGATAGTTATGAAAGTTTAGGCATCACATATATGAATACATCAAAAGTTTAGTCTAACACTTGGGCTTTATGAATATCACTCAAAGTTTGCATCACATCAAAAACATCACTTACATTATAGCAAAAATACCATCATTTCAAGCATACTTTCATCCATAAGTAAAATGGTTTATATGTGAAAATTGATGTTTTGGGGCCGCATTTAGGTGGGTTTTGAGTGGTGTTTAGGAGCTGTTTTGGGGTTTATCCAGAAGAGATTTGGAGTGGTTTTTAGGGGATATTTTAAGGCTGATTTGGAGGGTATTAGAGTGGTGTTTAGGGGCTAGTTTGGAGCTGGTTTGGAGGGGATTTGGAGTGGTGTTTCTGCAAATTCAAGGACAGGTTTTAAGCATGTAAATACATAATAGTTGCATGATATGTAGGTAAATATTGTTTAGATTTCAAGCATGTAACATTGAATGACGCATATATAAATTTAATGTTTAGGTGTTAAATATCTAATTACATAAGTATTGAATAGCCCTCGGAGGCGGAACTAACCTTTTTTTTTTTTTTAGGGGGCAAACTGATCCCCAACCAAACGTGGGATGGGCTTGGGAAACGAATGGCGGCGTGATATTTTAGGAAGGGAAAACTGATATTTCAGGAGGGACAAAAGACCAAAGTATCATCTCATATACGTAAAAATCTGAATATGAGGTGGGGTAATTGCCCCCCTAAACCCTACGTGGGCCGTGAAGTTTAAGTGTTAAGCAAGTAAATAAATACGAATTGAATGACATGCATGTAAATTTTCAAGTGCCGTGCATGTTTACATGAGAATTGCTTTGCATCTATGTACAAATTGCAAGTGGTATGCATGTAAATACATGAGAATTGCTTGGCATGAATGTAATTTAGATATTCAGGAGTTAGATATATATATATATAATAAACAAACATAAATTTCATGGTATGTATGTAGATTTGAATGCTTACGAGTCAGGTATGTAAATACACAGAAATTCAGTGGTATGCATGTAGATTTGAAGTTTAGGCATTAAACAGGTAAATACGAAAGAATTGAATGATATGTATGTAGATTTGAATGCTGCAACCGGGTTTAGGGACTTCAAGTGTAATGAGGTAGAGGCCTGAGGTTGGAGGGAAAAGGTGGGAGAGAACTGAGATTAGTGGGGTGAAATTTATATGCATAAATATGACACTAAATAGGACACAATCACTAAATAGGACACAATCACAATCGAGAAAAAGGATTCATGTAGCCGACCACACATAGCGGGATCAAGGCTTTGTTAAAGTGTTTTAAAAGTTGGAGATTAGGTGATTTTATTTTAAATGAATTGAAGTGTTTGATATTTTAAATTATTTTATTTTATTTTATTTTATTTAAAGTGCTTTAAAATGTCTCAAAGCTAAGATATTGAGATTTTTTAAACATGTTTTAGAGTTTTTAAAACATAGATTATAAAATAATTTTGAGTGTTTTAAATTTGAGTTTTTGAATTATGTTGAATTTAAGCCCACAAGTTATGTGAGTTTGCAAATTATTATATATTAATCATCGGAGCTCACAAATGACACGTCATATAATATATTTGCCCACTACAAAAATAATCTACACATTAGAGATTCTCTTCCTTCTCTCTCTCTCTCTCTCTCTCTCTCTTTATTTTAATTTCTATTTTATTTTTATTTTTTTTTATTTTTTAATGGGGGTCACCTCACTTACACATGCTTAGACATAAGGAAAGAACATGAAGGTTATTTCAATTTAGATGCATAGACACAAGGAAAACACATGAATTCTACTTCACTTTCACAAGCTTAAAAAGAAATAAATAAGATTGCATGGTCATTTCTACTTCACATGCTCAGAAATAAGAAGAATCACATGAAGGACTTCATTTGCGCACAATTAAAAACATAAAGGACACACATCAATAGAACTTCACTTGCATATGCTTAAAGACATGAGAAAAACACATGGATAGGTCACTTCATTTGCACATGCTTAAAGACAAGAGACATGAAAGACTTCACTTGCACATGCTTAAAGACATAAAAAAATAACATGGATAGGTCACTTCAATAGCACATTCTTAAAGACATAGAGAAACACACAAAATACTTCACTTGCATGTGCTTGAAAACATAAGGAAAACACATGAATACTTGCACATTGTTAAACAAAGAACAATACATGTAGGTTAAATACATAGAGAGAACACATGATGTTACTTTGATTTCACATGCATAGAGACATAAGGACACATATGAATAAGAATTCACTTGCACATTCTTAAACATAAGAAAAACAAATGTAGGTTACTTAACTTTCACATACATAGAGAAAATACATGAAGGAACTTTGATTTCACATGCATAAAGACATAAAGAGCACATGGATATGGTTTCACTTGTAAGCGAAAATTGCATCGAAAATATACAAGAAAATCCATGGAGAAACATATAGAGGAATAAATAGTAAAAACATGTACAACAATTGACATGGAAGAAAATAATGTGTAAGGGTAAAGCACATATTAAGTTTCAATGAAAACCAAGTTAAATTCGCATAGGAAAACCATATGAAAGTAAACATTATGTGAAGATACATGAAAGTGAGCACACATAGAATATATTAACTTTATATCACAAAAAGTGGAAGATAAACTTTACATAAAAATGACTTCACTGAGAATAGATGAAGAGTGTAGTGTGAAGAGAAAAACAAGGAAGAAGAAGGGTATGAAGTATGTTGACCAATTGAAGAGGAAGATGGGAGAAAAAGTATGGAGAAGAAGAAGAAGTGTGGAAAAGGAAATGAAGAAGAAGAGTATGATTATTAGAGAAGAAATACAAAAGAAGATGAAGAAAGATGAAGAAGAAGTACAGAAGAAGAAGGTGATAATTAAAGAAGAAGTACCAAAGAAGAAGAGAGTGGAAGAAGATGATAATTAGAGAAGAACTACAAAAGAAAAATTAGCAAAGGAAGGAGTAGAGAAGAAATATAAGAAGAAATGTTAAATGAAGGAGAAGAAGTAGTAGAATAATTAAAGAAGAAGAAGGAACAAGAAGAGAACTTACAGTGGAACGCCGAAGAACACTGGGGAGGAGAGGAACGAAAGCATTGGAGTGGAGAAACACCCAAGGGAGGGAGGAAGGCATAGATTTCTCCGTTTAGAGGCAAATAGGAGTATCATATAGGGAATAGAGGCATTGGTGGGACTTCGAAATTGAGCAAGAGAGGTTTGGATCAGCAACGATTGGGTAGGGTGGCATGGTTACGCCACTTAAGGCATTACCACGCTGCAAGAGGCGCATTGATGTAACCACGTGGTGTGGCTATGCGTGTAGGGTTTTGAGGCTTTTTAGCTTATTCCAAGCTCAGTAAACATGCCATCATGAAATGTTTTCCCATTAAAGGATTGGCAAAAATGTTTGGTCAAGAAATAATTGATCAAAAATGAGGTCAACAAATATAAAGTAAAAAAGCAGAACCATGGTATATCCAAACACTGCACATAAAAATAGAGAATGAAATATTAGCCACTCCCTAGAATACAAAAAATGATCTTAAAAAGAAGAAAAACAATATTTCATTAAGATGTCCGAAACAAAGAAAGAAAAATTTAGAGAAAAAGATAATTATCAAGTTTATCATACACATAAAGATTGTCATAATGATGACAATAACATGCAATCCCAAATAATCAGAAAAAAAAAATATCAAATCTTTTTTCTCTAACTTCTTCAATGTTGATCATCAGATGATCAATCATTAACACCCTACAATCAAGTCAATATTTATTAGATAATAATATTTTAATTTATAAACATGATTTAAAAATTAAATCTGCAAATTTCAAGCACTATAGTAGAATCCCCAATTGTTGAAATATGCGAATGAACTTGCTGCATAAATTCTCTCAACTCCTCATATAGTAAGGCCGCAGCTCATACCTCAGATCTCAAACATTGTATCTAATCCTGCAGTTGGGTAATTTGGGCAAAGCTACCTCCTCTGCAGCTCTCTCTCCTACGATGATGGTGCTATAAGTATCATGTTGGGGCCACACCAAACCTCTGCGTCCGTACTCTTATCGGGTGTTCAGGACGCTAACATGAACACCTTCTCATTTGCCTCGATGTACCATCCTCTGGCTTTCAACCTTCTTCTTCAAGAGGAACACTAGATTGTGCCTAAAAGTTTTGAAACTAATTAATTTTAATCAAAATAGTTAAACTTAATAAAATAAAGAAGCATAATTACCTTTACTAATTGCAGCGTAGCGTCCTCAGAAGTCCATGAGTCATCTTTACATATTCTACTTACTCTCCATAATTATAATCTATCATGAATGGCCTAAACAAATAATATATATAAGAAAATTAACGTCCAGTAATATTGAAAATTTAGATAGTTAACTCATATCGTCTCTTTCCATCTCCTAACAAAACTAACTTGGCCCATGGTATGAGGACATGTTTGCTTTTTAGCTTTTTTACTATTCTTTGCGCTCTCTCCTACAAAGAAAAAAACTATTTTAATTCTACATTTAATGAAATTAGACATGAATATAAAACCATTAGTTCACTAATTAACACCATGGCACCCCATCGACTCACCAAGGGACTGTCTTCATAATTTCCTGAATGCATCAACTATCTCACCAGCTTGCTTTCAAATTAGTCTTGTGATTTTATCATTTCAAACCGAACAATTGAAGAACCAAATATCGAATGTGTCCAAGAATCTCAAACTTTGAACCCAAAAATTGAAGAACCAAATGTTGAATGTGTTCAGGAATCTCAAACATTGACTCAATTTGATGAAAATAAAGTAAGTTACTAACTTCAATAAATAAACTAATTATTAATGATTGCCAAATATATATATATATATATATATATATATGTATATATATATATATTATCTCAACTTCAGCTTACAATCTTTTCTTGAATTGCTCCACTCCTTTGTTGCGTCCGTCTGAGAAAGAAATTGGTACAAGTATTGGGTGTCTAGCAATAAAACATATATAGGACCCCAATAATTCAGACTCTGGAATATTATACGGCACAACATTTTTATTAGCCTCGATGTGAAACTCTGCGCCATGACATGTAGTGCGTCCTCTACGTCTCACGGGAGCGCCATGATCATCTGCATATCAATAAATTTTTTAATACTTCACTAAAAAAGTATAATATACAAATACATTTTTTGGACAATTAAATAAAATGGAAACTGTTGTAAGATATTTACTTCCTGACATAGAAATGAGATGAAAAAGAACATAAGCAAACACAGATCGTTTACGTGGTTCAATCCAACTGGATCTACGTCCACGGAAGGGAATCAATCAAATAGTTCACTAAGGCAAATGAAATGGAGAATACATAACTTATACATAGAGATGAGCCTTCATCTTCCTTCTATAACCTCCCTCTCAAGCGACACCATGATACAAGGCCTCAAGATGCTCTCCTCATCTCTAGCTCTCTAGCTATTCTCTCCTCCTTCGTGGTAGCTTAAGATCTCTTCCCTTGCTCTCCTAAGCCTCA
>NW_018164858.1:1262885-1263314 GCF_001263595.1 Phalaenopsis equestris
TTGAGTCTGCTAGGTCCAAACAGTACGTGGACTTAGCAATCACGGTTCTTCCGATAAGAGAGTACAACCTGAGAGTACAACCCCTTTTTTCTGACTCCTTGTATGACGACACGAGGGCCTTTGGTTACTCTGATGCAGTCATTCTCTGCCTTGAACGAGCATCCTCTTGACTCCAGCGTACCTAACGAAATCAAATTTCTTTTGAGCTCTGGTACACACCTGACATTTTTCAGTACTCGTTCAATTTCATCAAACATCCTTATCCTGATTGATCCACTTCCAACAACCCTGTGAGTTTTATTGTCTCCAAGTAGAACGGACTCATCATTTTCCTGTTGCAGTGTCTCGAACCAGTCTTTGTGAGGACACATGTGGAAAGAACACCCTGAGTCGAGAATCCACTCCTTACTGGATTCAGATTCTGTGATC
>NW_018164858.1:1263814-1264502 GCF_001263595.1 Phalaenopsis equestris
TGTCGCCCAAGCTCAAGATTATCAAACTGTGGGCCTTGTCCAGCATGCCGATCTTCTCCTTCTCGGTCATGTCAGCCGGCAATGCCGCCGACCCTTGCAAGGCTTCTGCAACACCTTGCTGAACCAATAGAGCTCTCATTTTTACTCTCCATAGACCGAAATCATTATTACCGTTGAATTTCTCGATGTCGAATTTGGCGGAACCCATTATTATGGCTTGATCCCCAATAACGTGTGAAGTCCGCTTTGTTGAGCACCTACTGAATTCCGAGAGCTGTCGCAGCGTGTGCTAGCTGTCGCGGAAATCCTCCTCCTTCGTGAGATCTGCCCCTTCGTGGACCGAACTATCCGCCTTCCTCTGCTCCTTCGCGGACAGTTCCTCCTCCGTCTCAACGAATCTGTCGCGATTTGGCTACCTCCGAAGCGATCCACTTGCTCCTCTGTTCATGAATGCCAAACTCCTCTTCTTCGTCGCTGGTCGCGAACACCTTTACGCGGACACCTCTAGCCAAGAAGTATGGATTTTCCCACAGACGGCGCCAATTGTTGTGAGATATGTACTTCCTGACATAGAAATGAGACGAAAAAGAACACAAGCAAACACAGATCGTTTACGTGGTTCAATCCAACTGGATCTACGTCCACGGAAGGGAATCAATCAAATAGTTCACTAAGGCAAAAGAAATGG
>NW_018164858.1:1264645-1271960 GCF_001263595.1 Phalaenopsis equestris
TCTTCCCTTGCTCTCCTAAGCCTCACACCCTCTCTATTTATAGAAGCAAGAGAGTGGTAGGTGGGAGGTAGGTGAGCGGTAGGTGAACGGTAGGTGAGATGTGGTAGGTGAGCGGTACCACATTACAAAAATGTCCTTTTACCTTAGTTCAATAATTGGGGGTCAAAATAACAGAAACTAAGTGTAAGAAGATGATTGTTGCCTAGAATCATGGAATTGTTGACTTGGTTCTTCTATGTCACTGAATTCATGCTGGGGAGTTTCAAGATGAATTGGAGTAGGATTTTCAGCTGCTTTACAACTATCTCCTCTCTGCTGGAATCCCTAGTTGGTTTAAAAAAACTTACTCATGTCAGTTCTTTAAACTCATAAATTGTTTACACGATCAAACTCCTTAGGAATTACTATTGTCATACAGATAATAAGTAATTTCTGGTACAAAATGGAATAGTTTCAAACCCTTTAAATATCACTCGTTAAAATTTAAACACTATTTTGCAGTAAAAATCGATGTAAAATAACCAAAATGAGCATTTAGAATTTGAGGATTTTAGTAATATGCAATATAAGAAGCAAGAGGAAATGAATAAAAAATTAGTCATAAATAACTTGAGGATGTTGCAAGCAATGAGTCCTCCCCAAATGAAATGGTAACTCAATAACATTAAATAATTCAAAACTTGTTGACTATAGAAATCAAATTTTGCAAATATATTAAAGGAATATTTACACACAAACCACTTAATTCTTATGTATTTACATATCTAGCACATGGACTTTAATTTCTTCATATATGCCATCCTACTTATGCATGAGAAGAAATGTAAATACATAGGACTCGAGTTTTTTGTAGGTAAATGCCTATACACAAACATGTTGAATGAACTTACCTATATACTACCCATTAGAGAAATCAGACTATTTCTAATTATATGCATTTAGTAAAATGAAAGCTCAACAGTAGCATTAAAAGCTAATAATAGTTTATAAATTTCAGTTCCTAATGAAATGGTGAAATGCTTAAGAAAAATAATCAAAATTTGACTTTGCATAATTATGTCGGTTTAATAGTTCAAAAAATCACCTAGAGGCTACTTTTATAAATAACAATGATTTGAGTGTTGTGTATGTAATTATCCCTATAAAATATAGTCACTACGACTCTTATAGAGACTTTGATATGTAAGTTGCGAGGATGATATCTGGAGTGTTTCTCTATGAATTTTGATATTTCCTAGGGCAGCTGCTACAGAGAAAAACTGCAAGACATGTTTTTTGATAGGGGCATTTACATACATATCACCCAATTCCAATGTATTTACAAATCTAACACCTAAAGTTTACTTTCAAAAACTGATGTACACCTTTTCATGTAAAGGGAAGGTGGCATGGCATGTATGAAGAAGTGATGTCGCTATAGCTTCTTTTATTTTTTTTCTTTGTATATCAAACTACAGTTATTAAATATACAGAAGAACAGTATTTTTCTAGGCTAAATAATGTATACAGAGGTACCAAATTGTCTCCTCTTTGAACAGGTAAAAGGAAATTTTTTTTCAATAAATGAAAGAAATAATAAATTTCGAGCAAAAGTTTAATTTGGATATCCTCACCTGATTTTTTCTTTTAATCATACGGCCTTCATTGTGTTTCTCTATAGAAAGAAGCGAAATTACATACATACCAAACAATTCTTATGCATTTACATATCTAACACCTAAAGTTAGATATTTAAATTTTTAACAGCCTCTATTAAAAATGTTGTATCACTCTTTAGAAAAAGTAAATGGAGATATTTTTTATGTGATGTCAAAGATTTAAGTTTTATGTATGTAAATATGAAAGTTTGGAGTTAGGCATGTAAATATATAAGAAATGTGTAGTATGTATATAAATGCCCCCTCAAAAAATGGGAAGCAAAATGTGTTTTGTTTTTTAAAAGTTAAAAAGATGGAATTATGGAATGCTTAAGAAAAATAATCAATTTTGACTTGAACGAAATCCCAAAAAAAGTGTATTTTGTTTTTTTAAAAGTTAAAAATGGTGATAGTTTTAATGTGATATGAAAGCTTTGAGCTGCATAAATGCAAAGATAAAGTTTAAGTTTTAGATATGTAAATATATTGCAGTTAGTAATACATGATCGGATCCACTATATTTGTTTGTAGTTAGTCCGGATACTTATTCTTGTAATCTCACGGTTTGAGAGTTAAATAGTTAGGTCATCAATTCTCTACGTCTAACGGTATTGGAATAAAAAACATCTCTTGGTTTAACTTTCACAACAACACTCCCGTTTGAATATTTTGGATCTTCAATGTAAAAAATAAGCTCCACATTTGATGAAAATACAAAAGGACCATGCTCCAAACTCCCTCCAATATGAATTAAACTTGAGAAGGAAACCAAATTATATCCATACTGATTTCGTTTCATATCTAAAACATTTGTGCTTACTCAATCACATTTGAATAGCACAACTCTGAATAAATTAAAATAATTGATATCCATTATATCGGTTATTCGCCCATAACAAGTAAATTCTTCGGCTTCTATGACATTTGAAACACCATAATTTTGAGTCTTCTTATTTCATCGTGCTTTTTAGTATGAAATCCAAATCCATTTATGTAAAAACCTTTTATACCTTCCTGTGACCTTATTGGGGCCATTGACAAGTGCTCTAATTTCCTCTTATACCGACTCTTCAATGGCTCTCATTATTTGTATATAATAAGTGTGTTACTATATGACATGAAATATTAAAATAAATAATCAAATGATGCACAACATTTACCTCTTGTCTAAACCATTCATGAAATATTTCATTAACAAAAGCTTCTCAGTTTCAAGTAGAGTAAGATTTCTAAGTACATTTTGTATTCTTTGCTCAACAGACAAATTATTCTCTATATGATGCAATATTATCACAATGTTGAAACACATATCTATGATCTTGAACAAAAGCTTTCTCATCCAAGATAACCACTATCATATTACCCAGTGATGTTCCGCTACTTAGAAACTTAAATTGTAATTACTTTTCGTGATCGTGACATTTCAGATGTGTAAACTTATGTGTCACTATATATCCTTCTGGATATTTAGAACAAAAATTTATTCCTCTTCAGCAGTATAATCCTCCACAATTAACCCATTATCACAACCACAATCCTTTAACACCGAGAAGAACTTGAAAAGAAATATGCAAATTTATTTATTCATATTTTTTCTTAAATACATGGGATTTTTTAGTATATATAATTTTTTTAGTAAGTGGATGTTACCTCTCAAATGGGTACATCAACCTTTAATGAGCAGGAGCTCTCAATTTGAATTCCCCACACCAACTGATCGTGGAAAATGATGGGAGAAAACATCTCTCAATTTTACAACACAAAGTTAATGTAATCTTATTTTGCAGATTCTTCAATTCACTCAGATTGATAACCTTAGCATATACAGATTTAAAAAATTGTGATATCTCAATAGCAATACCCACAACTTCTTCTGAATGTGAATAGAATCTAAGCACTAGTGATAGAATATCTTGAATTAGAATATGACCGTCATGATCTTTAAGACCTGTAATTTTACAATCACTAACATTTACATATCAAGAAATAATTGATGCATATTCTTTAGGTATCTTCAAATTTTCAATTCTTCACATAGCAATAACTTTTCATTTCTAGTTAAAGTAAAACATGCGGGTGGCAATGCATATCACCAATTTTCTAGCGTATGAGGATGTAGCACATTATTATTCCAATGTCGACTAAATCTAGTTCAACTTGTAGGTTTTCTTTTGATTTATCAAGATAAAGTATGGTCAACAAAAAATTATCACAAACATTTGTTTTAAATGCATCACACCTAAATTATGTGGCAATGTATTATGCTCCCAATAAAGCAAATTAAAAATATTTTTTTTTTTCTTCTTCCATTTTGTCACAAGAATAGTCATTTTTTTTAATTGGTGTACTTGCTTTTTTAAATTCTTTGGCCTTTCTTATCACGTTTGCAAAATATCAACTATAAATTATTAACTTGTGATAATACTTGACTTCCGGGGATTCTATGAGGAACAAATCTTAATTTCTCAGTGCTATCAAAGCGTTATTTCTACCGATGAAATATATAATTTACAGCCAACCAACGTCGATGACTTGTATAAGAAAATATTTTTACTCTTTGATAGCTACAATGATTTTGTATTCTCACCGCAACATGGGCAACCAAAGCTACTCTTGGTACTCCAACCTGAAAAGATATTGTATGTCCAGAACTTGTTAATAGTTCACATCAATTTTGCACGTAATGCAAAATTCTATCCAGTTGCAGCATCATAAGAATGCACACCAAGTCATAAACCACACAATTCTTCAACAAATGGTTGTAAGTAGAAATGGATATCATTGCCTGGACTCTTCTCTCTTACTATAATAATAAATAATATGAAAGAACTTTATTTCATTCCAATTCAAGGAGGTAAATTTTATGAGATCAAAAGCACAAGTCAAACACTATGTGTAGTACTCATAAGCTAAAAAGAATTGAACCGATCGGCTGCTGAACCAAGACTTATATTTCATAAATCTGAAGCAAAATATGGATAATGTAAATCAAATATATTCTAAGCATCTCCATCAGCAAGTTTTCATATCAATCCATCTATATTCCTCTGTTTCAAATGTCATATCACGTCTTCAGCAAATTTTTTTGATTTGGAATAATTTTTGTAAGCCATGATAGGGTTGGTGTAGATCCTGTGACGGACAAAATTAGAGAAAGTCGTCTTAGATGGTTTGGTCACATTAAACATCGTCATCTGATGATCCCATTAGGAGAGTAGATGTTTTAGATTCGACTTGGGTTAAGAAAGGCAGAGGTAGACCTAGGAAGACTTGGGCTTATTATATAAAAAATGATCTTAATTTACTAGAACTAAATGAAAATATGACACTAAATAGGACGCAATGGAGAAAAAGGATTCATGTGGCCAACCCCACTTAGTGGGATTAAGGCTTTGTTGTTGTTGTTGTTGGAATAATTTTTGTAATCTGGGAATTAATGAATAATATTGGACAGTATTAGTTGACCTCATTTTAGTTTTCTTGCCTTTAACAATCTTGCTCTTTGAATAAACAGTTTATTGTGAGGAATCATATATATCATCTACATCTTGATTAGCTTTATCTTTCCAAAATAATATGCATTCATTCGGACAACGTCTATTTTCACATATCCCAAGTCAAATGTTTTCAATATTTTTTTTCCCTGCTTGTGCTCTTTGGCAATGATGTTCCTTTAAGAATTGCGTCAACCAATAACGCTAATAAATTATCAAATCACCTGACAGTCCAAGAATGCAAACATTTTAATCAAAATAAATTCGTCATAAAAGATAATTTTGAGTAAAAATTACACCCAATATATAACTTAGTTCCTGCATTTTCCAATTAATTTTGAATTTTTTTCTTCATCAATAGATTGACTAACATTATGAGCCTCCAAAACACCATTTAAATCTATTATAACAATATGTGAACCAATTGTATCCCTCAACAGTTCCTCCATATCATTAATATTAGGTTAATCAGCTTGAAATGTGGCTTCTGCAGAGTCGACATGGACACTAAATGCAACATTCCCAACACTTTCACTTATATTAATATGTTCTTCCCCATGATTCACATAGAACATATCTAGGAAAGAAAACTTTAAAACTAAGGCGATGGTTCACATCCTTGATTAAATGAAAGAAATTTTTAATACAAAATTCACATGGGCATAAATTTTTTCTTGTTGCATTTTTGTTCTGGCTTGCAAATTCTAAGAATTTATTTACTCCTTTTTGTATTCATGAATCCATCTAAAATTTGAGATCCAACACTTATCCATTTCAACTACATAATTGAAGTTCAAAATTATTTTTAACAATGACAACAAACTTTTATCCCACTGAGTGGGGTCGGTTACATGAATTCTTTTTCTACATTGATTCCTATTGAGTGTCATATTTTTATTTAATATAATATGCCCAAGTCTTTTTAGGTCTACCTCTTCCTTTCTTAACATAAGTCGAATTTAGAACATCTACTCTCCTAATAGAATGTGACCAAACCACTAAGACGACTCTCTCTAACATTGTCCACCATTGGAGCTACACCAACCCTATCACGGATATATTCATTTCGCATTTTGTCTTTAAGTGTCAAGCCACTCATCCACCTAAGCATTCTCATCTCAGAAGCACTTAAATTTGTTTTAAGTTTCTCTTTTAAAGGCCAACATTCTGAGCCATACAACATTACAGGTCTCACCGCCATATTTTATTTTTTTTTCAGTCTAAGCGGTACTTTTCTATCACACAATAGGCCCAATGCATTCCCCCACTGCAACCAACCAACCTGAATTCGAACACAAGTACTTGGTCAATCCTCCTGTTTGAACACAAGTGACAGATCTGACATAAATATCTTTAATGACTTGAATACCAGTCATATCAACATTTTTCATCTCTGGACACTAAATAGGACTTCTCTTGGAACCTTACCATAAGCTTTTCTAAATCAATACAAATCATATGTAGGTCCTCCTTATTCTCTCTGCACTTCATCAAATCTCTCAATTAAAGCATATCTTTCATAGTAGACCTGCCGGGCATAAATCCAAACTGATTATGGAAAATCTTTGTATCATGTCTTAATATATGTTCAATTACCCTCTCCTATAATTTTAAAGTATGACACATTGTTGACCTCAATTTTCGTGAGGTCTAGTATTTCTCGTAGGAGTTAGGATCTAGCCTTAGGGGTCTTCCTGTGACTATCTTAGAGCCTTAGAAGTGGTGCCCGCCTCGTTTTAGTTCGACCTATTTCCGTCCTCTTTTGGAGGTTTCGCGTGTGTGATATCGACTTCTAGCACTTAGAAGGATGAAACCGACATGAGGAAGCCCAAAATGGATTCCTATAGGACCTTTCCGAGCCTTAGGTTGGCCTTCTGCTCAATTCGCACTCCTGCGCGCACCAGCTTCGCAATTCTGAGAGTCGACGTGTCCGATCTCCGCAATTCGCATTGCCTGCACCGTTATTTGCCGAGGGCTCGAGTAAACCACTTGTGACGATCGATCGCGGGTCAATATTTGGTGAAATTTGAATTTCGACGCGTTGCGTCGTCCGAGCCACCCCGGATGACGAAACGGACTGTGCCAACGCGTCCGGAACGTCGATTTTGCCGGGGGAGGACATCCATTTCTCGCGTCGTCGCGCGCGAATAAATCTTTTTAATTAATATCTATAGATCTATAAAT
>NW_018164858.1:1272526-1274710 GCF_001263595.1 Phalaenopsis equestris
GTATAGTTCTGTTGGATGATGCAGCATGCTAGTTCCCTTTACTTTCATATATTTTGAGGCATTCACTTTAAAAGCATGTGAAGGATAGGAGTATGAGCATGTTTTAGGCGTTTGATTTGGTTACTTGCTTAGAATGGAAGCTTGAAATATGGTTTTGAAATAATTTTGGCACTTCTTGCAAGCATGTTGGGATGAGTATTATGAAGCTTTTCACTTATTTTCATTTGGTATGAAATATTGGAGAGGTTATTTGGCCTTTCATGCATGCTAGGGAGTGCATTTTACTATTTTATGCATGTTTGGGGGCTCGGCTTTGGCTTCCTGTGGCTTTCCTTGGCTTGAAATATATGTTATAAGAGAGCTTATTTAATTTGGGAAAGCTTTGTATCTTGTTTTTGAGAGCTTGGCTTAACTCTTCACGAGGCATCACCCCTGTTCAAATATCTGTTGGAACTGTTTCATGCTTGGAATATTTAGATATGCAGGTTGTTTCTTGGCTTTGGACGACTCGGTTTTTGCCTACGGGTGGTCGGAACTTTAATTTATATTAAAATATGAATTTATATCAATGCTTGGGCTTGATTTAATTTTGTTGAGCTCGGTTTTGGCTTTGGTTTTATTGAGCTCAGTTTGGCTCTAGTTGGGGGCTGTGTTTGGCTCCTAGTTCTTGTCGAGCTCGGTTCTAGCTCGCTTTGAAGTCACGGTTTTGGATTTGGAATGGTTGGATGTTTAATGCTTTATGGGAATTTAGATTTTAATGTTGCTAGGCTCGATTTTGGGCTTTAAAATGGCTGGCTTTGGTTTTACTTCTAGTTGGGGGGCTGGCTTTGGCTTTGTTTCTGGTTAGGCTGGCTTGGGTTTTGTTTACTATGGAGAGCTTGGCTTTAGCTCTGTTTCTTGATTGAGCTTGGTTCCTGGTCGGATTTAGCTTTGGTTCCTGGTTGGGTTTGATTTGGTTCCAGAGGGGGGAGCTGTGTTGTTTTGTTTTACCCTTGCTGGGCTCGGTTTGGCTCTAGTATGGACCGTGTTGGCTCGTTTTACCCTTGTTGGGCTTGATCTAATTTCTTGTTGAGGGCTGTGATTGCTTGGTCCAGCCTTTACCCGAGGGGCCATTGGGATGCGGCTTTGCGGGCTTTGGTTCTTACTCCTTACCCGTGAGGTCCATTGTTGATCTTTGAGTTTGATTTGGCTTTCTCTACTAAGCTTGGGTTGACTTGGGAATTGTGGATGAATCAAGTTTGCCATCCAAAAGTGAAAATCATATTTATTTCAGTTATCCCTTCATTTAGTCAGGGAAGCATAGTTGCCTTTGGTGGTCCTCTTGTTGGCTTTGGCCGTGACCCCTTTTGTGCTTTGGACGGCCTCTGGTCGTGGGCTTTTGCAGCTGTCCTTTGCTGCCTTAAACCGTGAGTCCTGCTTGCTGTTCAGTTCTTTGTAGTGAGCCCGAATGTGAGCATTCATGTGATTAGATGGGAAGATTTCCATGCTTACTTAATATATGGAATTATGGATTGAGTTGGAAGAATCTAGAACTTAATACAAATTCGGAAATATTGACGATGTTTTTTTTCCCCGCGTTTATTTTCTTTCGAAGTTTGGAAAATTTTGAATCTCATTTTGGAAGAATACTGGGTTGATTTGATTAGTCCTACGTCTTTGGGGTTTGGAGAATCGGCGCTAGTGAATGTTTTATGTTTGTCAGGAAAAACCTCGGGCCCTACTTTTCTAGGTCTTTCCGATAGGAGTCTTTTGAGAGCTGATCCAGTCTCCTTTTTCGTTGTTTTAGATGGATCAGTGTCTCCTCTCTCTCACCCCATTTTTGTTCTTTTATTTCCTTGCTTCTTGGTTCGGTTTTCGATGCTTATGTACGATGCATAAGTGTCCACGTATAGCCTTTTGCTATACGTGAAACCATCAAGCAAGGTCGCAAGTAGTCGTTTTGGGGCGTACGGTGTTGATGATAAAGACACACCGAAGTTAGAGCAAAAAGATGTCATATCCTATAACATCAAGATCCAGGCATTTGATGAATAATAGGATATGATATCCTTTACCGACATAAGTCTAGCGGGAGTTGGCTCGAACCTCCTCAGTGGGTCGGCGATCCTATGCCTGATAGTGTAATCGTCTTGTGGACAATAAAAATTGCCAAAAATCTATTTCAAAATATAAAATACATTCTTC
>NW_018164858.1:1275890-1279330 GCF_001263595.1 Phalaenopsis equestris
GTCTGATTTCGTTGTAAAGTCTTATCCTTTTGACCTCTTTGAAAATAGTATTCCCTGATTTTTATCGAGAGTTTTCTTAGGTGACTTCGGTCATTTAAGATGTAATTAACTATAGGGGTTTGCCCTTATAGGAAGCTTTTATAAATTGCTCTCCTAAATTTCTTATGGGTCGCCTTGTAGTTTTCTCGGTTATCCAAGTTTTTACATTAAAATCAATTTTAATATCACAACTTTTTATATTTTATATTTTCTTGCACATTATTATTCCAACACATTATTATTCCAACACTCCAACACTAACTATTTTTATTTATAAAAGCTTTTTCTTTTGATTCTCCATGTACATCTTTTGTCACTTGTTTAATGGTGTTTACTTTATCTCACATAGAATTTATTTCTTCAAGAACATCTCAAATCTTGAAATCTTGAAGTTTACTTTAAAAAATAATTTTATTTGTCTTTTAGATGTCTTCATATA
Source organism: Phalaenopsis equestris (assembly GCF_001263595.1). Taxonomy (NCBI): domain Eukaryota; kingdom Viridiplantae; phylum Streptophyta; class Magnoliopsida; order Asparagales; family Orchidaceae; genus Phalaenopsis; species Phalaenopsis equestris. The sequence goes on from NW_018164858.1 coordinate 1,276,369, forward strand.
ATTCTATGATAATATTTTCTTTTATTCTTTATTTTATAATTTTCATCTTCAAATCCAGAATTAATAATCGATATTGAGTATTTAAATTATCACTTGAAAAGACTTTACAATATTTACACACTCGACAATCTATTTTTCTCGGAAGAAAATAATCAATTTATGTTTTATTATATCTATTTTTATAAGTAATAATATGCACATCTCTTTTCTTAAATAAAGTCTTAGCAATAAAAAAGTCATACGCTAAAGCAAAATATAATATGGTTATATCTTCTTCATTAAACACTCCAAAACTGTAACCCCATGAATATTTCTAAAATCTTCCACCACTCTACCAATATGTCCATTTAAATCTCCTCCAATAATTTATTTTTTCAAGATGTATCATTTGTATTAATTTTTCTAAGTCATTCCAAAATTTTTCTTTTAAATTTATATCTAAACCTACTTGGGAGCATAAAACCTTATAACATTAAAAATCTTAGTATCGACAACAATCTTTAGGGCTATAATTTTATCTCCAATTCTATTAATTTTTATAATATATCTTTCAAAATCTTATCTATAATTACACTTACATAATTTCTAGTGTGAATCATACATAAATACCAAAGTTTAAAACTTAAGCTATCAATCTTCTTAGTTTTTTCTCCAATCTATTTGGTTTCTTGAATACATAAGATATTTATCTTCTTATGAACCATAATATCAACTAATTCTATTATTATGAATGTGAGATTTCCTATATTCCAAGATTCTATCCTAATATTAGTTTCATGGACTAGCTTATTTAACTGTATCCGTCCGTAATGTGGGAACGCTTCTTTATTTGACACTATACCCGAGCATCGGTGTAGCAACACTTGCACACTTTTCATTGTATTCTGTCATACACAAAGTCGTTTTCCAAGTAACGTCTTAGCATTTACACAAGGATTTAAAGCGTTCATGTTATGATTTTAAAAGAAATGTTACGTTGGTTGTGGACTACCTAACACAACCCTCCACTTTTCTCAACTGAGGTTTGGACCCGAAAATCTAAATTTATTTTCAAAATAAATAATAATTAAAAACTTTCCTTCCAATAAAATATTTGAAGCTATTGGATAAAGATAATGTAACAGAAACATGTACACTAGCGATAAGCAATCTAGTGGTTCTAAATATAAATATTTTCACTTTTCTCATCTAAAAAGAATAAATCTTTACAAATGACCCCTGATTTTCTTCATATCTTCAAAGAGAAGCATGCTTATATTTATACATATATTTCTTATATATATATATATATAGTCATTTTATACCCCAACACCTTTTCATAGTTTCATACTATTTTGTAAGCTTTCTACATGAATCCTCAAAGTAAATAATCATTTTTTTTTCAATATTCTCTCAAAAAATATATGACTAATGCAAACTGTTAATTGAATTTGTATATCTATTTCTCTCACAAATTATCTATATGCTTGCACGCCATCATCTTTTGATCAACATGAAAACCTTAAGGTTAACTGAAATAAATCTCTATAGTATAACAAATTTTATGAAAAGGCTTGGAAGGTTTGATCATGCGTATTACCACTTTTTCGTTGAAAAAAGCATAAAAATAAAATAATTATATGAATTTTAACATATTGACAAAATCCACCTAAAAACTAAAACCTAATTTTTACCGTCAATGTTGGAAACTAAATATGCATGAAAAAAACTCCTACAACCTAAACTGACAATACCAATGTAATGAGTGGTATGTATGCAAAAGCCCTTAGATTTCAATAGATTCCCTAGAAAATATGCATACATATCTAGTTTCATAAATTTATATATCTAAGGTGGTGTTTGGCTGCATTTTGATTTTACATTAAATAGAATTTATCAAATTCAGTAAAAATTTGAATTTATCAAAACCTCTATGACGGAGATGGAGATCGCTCCCAACGAAGGAGTAAATCCTTAAATCCGGCCCACAACCGGATTTAGTAAATTAGAATTTAGGGGCGGAACGCGATAAACAAAGACAAACCACGCAAAATTTTGGTTTGAGGGTAGGTTGGATTTAATTTGCATTTTTTTTTATGTTTGAGTATATTTACCATAAATTTATACCTAAATCCTATTTAAAAAACGCTACAAAACACCGCCTAAAACTAAATAAAAAAAGCAAAGAATAATTTACATATGCAGCACCCAATTCTTATGCATTCACTTATCTCACACCCAAAACTTGATTTTTACAATCCAAGCACTTTTACTTGTGTATGAAAAGGTGGATTATAGAAATTTACATCAATGTTGCACGTAATATAAAATTATATCTAGTTTCAGTATCATAAGACTACAAACCATGTCATAAATCACACAGCTCTTCAACTAATGGTTGTAATTAGATATTGATATCATTGTTTAGACTCTTCTCTTCTGACATAATCATAGATAATATGAAAGAACTTTATTTCATTCCAATCCAAGCTAAACTATAGAGAACCTAAAATACTGGGCAAACACTATATGTAGTGCTCATAAGCTTAAGAAGATTTAACCCATCAGCTGCTAAAACAAGACATGTTTCATAGACCTGAAGCAAAATGTGGATATTCTAAATTACATAGTTTCCAAGCATTTCCATCAGCAAGATGTCGTATCAATCAATCTATATTCCTCTCTTTCGAATGCAATATCATATCTTCAGTGAATTTTTTGGTTTTCGATATGGGAATTAATGAAAAATATCATACAACTTTAGCTGACCTCATTTTAGTTTTCTTGCCTTTAACAATCTTGCTCTCTGAATTAGCAGCTCATCGTGAGGAATGATATATATCACAAACATCTTGATTAGCTTTATCTTTCCAAGATAAGATACAGTTATTCGGTGATGCACTTATTTTTAAATAACCCAAGTCAAATGTTTTCATTATTTTTTTATGTGCTTGTTGACCTCATTTTTAGTGAGGTCTTAGCC
>NW_018164858.1:1279430-1279978 GCF_001263595.1 Phalaenopsis equestris
AGGAGATTCATGTGAAATAACTTTTACATTAATTTGATACATAAATTATTTTTTTAAAAATAAATTCGGGTTATGGGTTTTTCAATTCTCCAATCATATGGAATTAATACCTTAACTCTAAATTTTTATATGTTGTAGCCTCTGTCTAGGTGAACAATTTGAGCATTTTTTCAAAGACATAGGAGATCTCTAGATAGAGATCTTAATTTTCTAAGTTCTTAAGTATTTTCTGTTCAAATAATTATAGAAAATTGCATATGGCTTAGAAAATTCTACAAATATTCGTGTGATTTCCCTATAGCCAGAGTAGTCTTAAAAAATACTTTTATAATTTTTAAAAATCAAAATATCACTATTTTAAGCAAACCTCAATTTGCTTAAAATATTTAATTTGGAGAATATAAAGATCAAAATCATTTGATTTTTATTCTCCACTGTGATTTGTAAGTCAGAAAATTCATCATAAAAATTTCAAAGGATTTTGAGATCATTTAATATTTTTAATTGGTTTTTAAAGATCATTATTAAAATTAACACTTAAGTGATTT
>NW_018164858.1:1283003-1300951 GCF_001263595.1 Phalaenopsis equestris
CCAAACGGATGTCATAAATTTCTTTAGTTTATTTGATCGAGCCTCACTCTCAATTCTTGTGTTCATCCTTCGGGATAGATACATGATTTGAGATAAAGTGCTCTTTCATCTAAACTATGAAAATTATGGGGTCAGTTTAACTTCATCTTTTTCAAAACTAAATTTTTTAAAACGTCCTTCCGAAGTGGGCAACGGGATTTCAATTCCGATGCCCGCCACCTCTTTTCGGGCAACCCCCACACCAAAAATAATGCTGACACATCCTTAAATGGTTTTGATATCAATGAACCACCAGCAGCGGCATCGATAATAGATTTAAGAGATCCAACTAATCATTTGTAAAATGTTTGAATTATTAACCAATCTGGTAAAGTATGGTATTGTAAGGAGTGGACACTTTCTTAAGAGTTCTTTAAATCGTTCCCATGCTTCATAAATAGATTCCCCTTCAAAATGACTAAGAGATGTAATATCATTTCTAAGCTTTGCATTCTTTGATGGTGGAAAATATTTAGCAAGGAATTTTTGTGCTAAATCACTCCAACTTCTGATAGATCCAGGTAATAACGAATGTAACCATATCGTAGCCTTATCCCTCAATGAAAAAGGAAATAATCTAAGTCTTTTAGCATCATCTGATACACCATCATATTTAAATGTAACACACAATTCTAAAAAATTGGCAAGATGTAAATTTAAATCTTTAATTAGTGCTCCCCAAAACTGATTATTTGATACCATTTGGATAATAGTGGGTTAAAGCCCAAATGAATTAGCCACTACAGTGAGTTTTTGAATACTACAATGAAGTTCATCCACTATAGGGTTTGAATAATCTCTTAATGGTCTAAACTCTTCAACATTTTGATTATTTTGATTAGCCATTTTTTGAAATTTTTCAGTAATTTTTAATTTTTTAATTTTTGTAAGAGTTATTTCTAATTCAGAATCGTAAGGCACTAGTCCTACAGAACCTGAACTACGCATACATTACTATAAAACACAATAAAATAAAATAAAGCGAAAAATAAAAACACATAAACAAAAACTTTATATAAAAACAACACTACAATATCAACACTACAATAACAACACTACAATATTCCTAAAATAAATCTTAAAATTTTAAATAAGACTTACTAAAAATATTTTTATCCAAAAAATTCTTTTTAAAGATTTTTGCAAATTACTAATAATTATTTTCCTTCCTTCCCTAGAAACGATGCCAAAAACTTGGTGTCGATTCTTCGGTATAGATGGAAGTAAAATACAATGTATGCGATTAATTTCCATAATAAATATTCTTAATTTGCAACGACTGCCAAAAACTTGATCCAAAGCAAAGGCTAGGTAAATTTTTCACTATGAAGCAATAAAGAATGCAATTATAATATTCCAATATGAGATACTACGCAAGTATACGTATTGTTATCAAGTAATATAGAAATTGATTAAGTCCCGAATATCGAACACATGGGATGGATTAGTTTTAGATGACAAAATACTTAGCAATTTATCTTCTTATTCAAACTTAAGATGCTAAATTAGGAATGAAAGTTTGATTTTTTTTTGTAATTTTTGTTTAATTTGAAAATAAAGTAAGCAACTAATTAACTTAACTAAAATACTTGCAAGATGAAGGTAATATAAGTAAAATATCTTTTTCCTTATCATGAATCAGTGATAAATATAAAAATTTAGTTGTGGAAGTATACTAAGTGTGTTGTGCCAAATAGGAGCAATAATCTTATTTAACCTTACTAGAGATGCTATAAAGAACATTGGTTAATCTATAGTTTGAATAGTCTTGAAGATCGGCTAGCCAAGAAAGATACTAGCTCTCACTCTAGAGTTCCTTCTTCTCCCTCCACCTAGAGGCTAACATCTTGTATCAAAACCTCAAACTATAAATCAAATTAGGGGCTTTAGTATGTCACTCTAAAGTCCTCTAATTCTACAACCTTTAAAAGTTTACTTCCCTATTTTCACTCAACCCCCCCCAAGAACTACATCTCATTCATGAAATTAATATGTGATTATAAACATTTATTGACTGAGACAATACAACCATCTCGGATCATCTCGGATCTTACATGTTCTCACAAAAGGTATTAACATCTTAATTGACTAAATCGAAATGTAAATGAAGTGCAAGGTCTTGAAACATCACAACTTATTCCAACATTGAAGTCTAATACTTCACACGACTTCCTTTAAACATTTAATAACTTATCATTTTAAGGAAAAAAATAAAGAAAACTACTCAGAATTTGTGGAGAAAATATAACTACACAAGATTTCAAATGCCGAAATCATGCACACAAACAAGAAATCTAAATTAAAAACCAAATGTAGTCACAATGATAAACACTCATCTCAATTTCCCTCCACCAAATGTCTTGAAGTTCTTTTTAATTCTATTCCTTCTCTCACAATACAAACTAATACTCAAAATAAAATAAAATAAAATAAAGATGGCTCGCGGGGGCGGGAAATTAGATGGATGATGGCTGTAAAGTGTGATGGGTGGCTGACCTTCTCTCCTGGATAATCTAAGTATTTTCTTATAAAAATCTAAGGGGTGCCTTGGTGTCACTTCAAAAAGGTGTCTCCATTTAATGAAACTTCTAGAAGTTGTCTTCTCATAAGCCAATTGAATGAATTTTCGTGTCCATGTGTTATTTCCCACATTTTTATCAAGGGTTGCTTCAAACACGTTGCTTCAATTTATCAAGGGTTGCTTCAAACACCTCTTCAAAGTCCAATTATTATTTCTTCAAATAACTAACTTTGGTGCTTAAGCATGGGGTACCTGGCGCTTAAGTGTGGATTTGGGCGCTTAGGCACCCCAGTTCATTTTGCACATTTCTTCATTTGTGCTCCAAATTTGACCTTTTTTCACTCCTCTTAGCATTTTCCATCCATTTTATTGTACCTAAAGGAAAAACACAAAAATACCTTTCATTAAAGCGCAATATCTCAAAAATAGGTATAAAAATGTGTATAAAAATACTATATATTTTAGGTGTATAGCGCACAGAAGGTTTACTACACTTCTTCTCTTCTAGAAGAAGAGGAACATGATTATAAGCAATCATAGTAAGATGATGAACCAAACTTATTTAAAAAGCATTAGCCCAATATTCATTATCCAAAAATTTGTCAAGCTTTTCAAAAACATTACCTCTAGACTAAGTGAAAAGGCATCCTTTATGCCCCAAATTAAACCAATCATAATAAGATTCATATTAGAAGTATTTCCACCTTTCTTTTACTGAACAAACGTAATAATATTAAAATCACCCCGCACTAACCAAGCCACCCTATCGAGCTTAATAGAGCACAGTTGATTCCACAACTCTGATCTATCTTTTCTATGGCAACCTGCATAGACCACAATTAGACAGAAGAAAGTCCCATCATTATAGATTTTCACATGAAGGAATTGAGCATGATCTACAAGAATATCCACCTTAAGTTCATCTTTCCACAGAAACCAAATCCTATTCATAATGTTAACATAAAGATTAAAAATTACCAATCATCTTCATATACTTTTCATTATTTTGAGAAGCTACAATAGTTTCAAGGATGCTGAAGATTTTTAAAATGAGCACCGATCTATTTTCTTAATCCATTAGAGGAATCCACTTTGTCCACACCTCTAACACTCTACACCAAAAATTTTAACATCATTTAATTCTTATTCCCTCTAGTAGACCTAGAAGAAGGAGAGCTAAAATTAGCCACATTTCCTTCTCCATAAAGTTGAAACTAAGCAACCTCATGATTTAGATATTTAAGTTCCATTATTCCTTTAATTTTCCATTTTCTTGAAGATCTTTGAGTCAACTAATTTTCTTCAAGTTCAACTCTAGTAAGAATTAAACTATTATCAGCATTAGTCACATTAAGCAATTTAACCCTTTTGTTATTATTCATTTCAAGAGAATCCATAAATTTATCTTGAACCAAATTATTTGTACCATTATTCAAAACATCAACCTAACCCACAATAGAAACATCTCCCCCATGCTCCTCCCTCATACCATTCTCAACATTATCATTAACTAATTCCAAACAAACATTCTTTCTTGAAGGATTAATTCCCACAAAATGATTAACCGTATGAGACTCCAAACCACCATCCTTCCCAACAATCACATCAACTTTATTATTTAGATTAAATCTACAGTCCTCCACCTCAAGAATTCCCCCATCCACAGAATGAACCACCACCCTGTCACTTTCTTTGTTCAAATCCATGCTATCAAACCTTCTCCGAATACCTTCTTTCAAATTTGGATGAGCTCTATAGAATTTAGCAAGGTAATGCCCAAACATATATTTACCACTGTAAGGAGGAACATACTCCATCGCAACGGTTTTCCAATTTTCATAATTAGCACTGCCTTTCCACACAGTATCACAAAAAGGTATCGTAACATCCCTTTCCACCAGCACCCAAGCAACATGCCTCGAAGAATGAGAGTTGTCAAGTTAAACTTCATAGGTGACTCGAAAATAACCCCCAAAGAATAAATAACTTTCATATTAAAAAGGTGAAGCTTCAAACCTGGAAACTGAAACTAAATATGCCTAATAAGAGGTTCATCTTTAAGAGTAAATTCTATTGTCCTTTAAGAATCTTCATGTTCACCCTCTCAATTTGTAGAACTTTCCTAGAAAAAAAAAGATGTATAATCCACCTCCTGTTCCAATAGAATCACAAGATGTCTGTCATCAATCAAACCCACATTCCACCAATCAATAAATCTCAATTATGCAAAAAAATTCTCGATAATTTCCATTATAGGATGAGCAAAAGTAGATTTACCAACTAATGTAAATTTAAAAGTTTAGCAAGAGCATTCAACTCATTTTCCTGATAAGATAATGTTGGCTTCCCATTCTTTCTCGTTGCTTTTTTCAGTAACCAGGTTGATGAGCCTTCTACCATCTGGTTCTTGAAATTAACATGAAACAAATAGTTATTAGCATGCATATAATTTGCATTGAGCTTCTTTAACATGAGAGAGTCTAACAGTAGAATACGTCATCAAAAGACCCAAAGAACAGACAAGAACAATAAACAGAATCACAAACCATAAGAATAGAGAAATCAAATAAACAATTTTTACAAAAGAGCTACAAGAACCCTTAAGCTCATCGCTCCAAGAAACAGTCGACCCCGCTAATCTTTGAGTTTGGCTAGAAACAAGTCTCAGAATGGGAGACACATGTGACCGTATATGATTTTGCTGGAAATGAATCACTGAACATGTTATGAAATTATACAAAAAATAATTGATAGATCGAGCATAGAAGCTAGAGAAAGTGAATCGGTTTGGCACTATCAGTATGTAGATCTTGATTTTGGTTCATACCAGGCCAAAGAAGTCCTAGATCACCTGGAAAGTGTTCTATCAAAGGAGCCCATTTCTGTGAAGAGTGGAAAATACTTTGTAGAAGTAAAACCACAGTTGTTTTGAAATTATAGTCTCCACCCTGGTTATTTTCAGCAAAATGTTTCCCCCTAATATAAAAAATTATTTTTAGGGTGTCACAAAGGGCATAGTTGCAGAGTGCCTTATCTCATTGATGCAGAAGAAGAACAAGCTTCCCAATTTCATTCTTTGTATTTGTGACGATAGAACCGACGAGGATATGTGTGAGGTGATCAATAGTGCAAGGGAAGGACTCACCTTTCACCCATCGCCAAAGCATTTGCCTACACCACTGGGCTAAAGCAAAGCAAACTAAAATGTTATCTCGATGATATGATGGAGTTTTTCAAAATATTGTAGGGCCTCGTCATGCCTTCAAACCAATTGGCACTTGTTTTCCTTCCCAATCTATCAGTATTCTTCAAATCATGTAATCCATGTCATTTTCTTAACCATTTTTTTTAGTAAAGAGCATTATACAGCTCCAATTTATCCTAACAAAATTAAATTTTCAAGAGGGGTGACCAATAATTCCTCAAACCCCACCACAACCCAAACAACTCACACAAAAAAAAATCTAAGGAATCATTGACCACTTACAACTACACAGAAAACATAAAAATCAACTTGCAACATGAAGAAAGGGGATATTAAGATTATCCCCTTTAATTAGAAGAGCAAGCTCCAATGGAAGCAGATTAGAAAAAGTACCAACTTATGACTTTAAGCCATATTTTGCAGCCCAATCCACACATTTATTACCTTCACAGTGTATAAAAAGCCAACGACCTATATAAAATTCATAAGAGGAAAATTTCTCTTTAATTGAAGAATAAGGTTCCAAGGATATCCCTTCTTCCTCCAACAATAAAGCCATAAATCTATGGAATTCATTTCAATATAAATATTATGCCAACTAAATCTAACCGCAAACTCCAAACCAATAATCACAGCTTGAGCTTCAACAATAGTAGGATTAGAGGCAAAAACAGAAGCAAAAAACCAACAAAGACAATGTCCAGTAAAATCTCTGCAAATACCGCTTGTACCAGCAACGATCGGGGACCAACTGCCATCAGTATTAAGTTTTAGATAACCTTGCATAGGAGCTTTTCACATAATCAACTAAATAACTGGTTTACATTTTCTATCATACTCAATCTGAAACTTACGTAACATGTTCAGGACACTATGATGAGGAGAAGCAGTAAACTTACCGAATTTCAACATTTTATAAACAAAACCTTTGATAGAAGAGAAACAATTAGAAGGAGAAACCACTTTACCATCATGTTTGCATTCATTACTAGCTAACCAGATATACCAAAAGACAACTATAGGAATATAAGAAAAAAAGATACTACCCTTCTTCTTCCACTCATTATCAAACTAAAAATAAAAGTGTTGTTCAATCGATTCCCATTAAAATCAAACAAGGAGAAAACCATATCTCAAAGTGCAATAGTAAAAGAACATTGATGGAATAAATGTTCCAGGAACTCTTCATGATTCTTACTCCGATAACTGATAGAAGGTAACCGAAGTCCCTTAAATTTTAAAACATCATCCGTAGGTACTATTTTATGTAGAAGTATTCAAAAGAAAAAAAAGACTGAGTGGGTTTTACCAAAGTATTCCAACCTAATGAATATCCAAACCATTATAGAAGATGAGAGATTAAGAAAAAAATTTATAAGCAGATTTACCCAGACCACCTTTAATTTTAACAGAATCAGGGCCCACAGTGATAGAAATTTTAGTAATTTGCATAGCATCATCCTTACATATCAACTCAACAAGTTAGGAGATGTTCTAGTCATTCTCAGTCTAAACATCCTTCACCATCAAATCAATATCAAAAGGACCACTGTAATAATCAGCTAAAGGACCTTGCCCAAACTAATCTTCATAAAAAAAATTGCAAAGTCCCAAACTATATCCCAACAAAGAAAATTTTTAGTACACTTAGCCACATCAATCATACCTTTCTTAACATAAGAATGCCGATATTTACTAGTTATAACCAAAGAATGATCAAATTCACAGTATTTTTGTTTCATCATTTTAACTCAGAGAGAATTTCCACTACGAAACTTCATCCACATTTTCATATAATTGATCTGCATGGTATCCATAAGAGATCGAAAACCAAGACCATATTTAGTGGTAGGTTTACACATCTTATTCTAGCACATCCAATGTAGCTTAGTATCTTTACCAGCCTATAAGAACTTATTAAAGATACCTTCCAATTTTCTTACAAAAACCTAAAGGCATCTTCATGAAACATAAAGTAAATAAAGAAATAGAAGTAAGTATATCATCAAGTAAAGTTACATGCGACCATAAAAAAGAAGAAGAAAGAATTCTCTTCCTAAATTTATCAATAATAGAATAAGAAATATGTAATTTCCTTTTGCCTTAACTAAATTGAAACCCAAATAAACCATAGAAAGATCACCCGTGGTGCAACCAGTGAAATCTTGAATCCACTTCTTCTTATGAATAGAAACCCTTTTAGAACAATAAAAATTACATTTGTTGGGATTGAACATAAGCCTAGAAGCATCTTGAAAATGCTACAAACCCTTCTATAATCTCTTAATAAAACCCTTAAAAGCATTATTGAAAATAATAAGGTCATCAACACATGCTAAATGATTAATACCAGACAACCATTTTTTATTGTACATCATACTAGGATACCTCTAAAAAATCTTATTAAGATGTCGAGAAAGAAAATCAAAACCCAAAATGAAAAGAAAAGGAGAAAGATGATCTCCTTACTTAAGACCTCTGATAGAATTGAAAAAAACACATTTAATATCATTGATAAGCGTAAAGTAAAAATTACCAACCAAGATCCTCTTAATAATATTACAAGAAACCATATTAAAGCCTTTAGCATGAAGTACTTTCGTAATGAACTCCCATCTAAGAGCATCATAAGATTTTTAATGTTCATTTTAAAAGTAACATTACCTCCTCTCCCTTTTTTGTCAATATCAAGACATAATTCTTGAGGAATAAGATAATTATCATCAATAAACCTACCTTTAATGAAAGTAGATTTATTCTCAGAAACCAATTTATCCATAAAAGGTTGAACTCTATGAACCACCACTTTAGAAAAAAATTTTAGACACCACAGTGTTAAGACTAATAGGTCTATAAGCATTCCAACTTAGACCCACATTGTATTTAGGAATAAGAATAAGATTAAAATATTTAAAATATTTGGGGATATCCATCCCTCTAAAGAAATTTTGCACAGCTCCAATAAGATCTTCTTTAATAAAATCCTAGCAACTTTGATAAAAGGTCTGACAGACTTATTGTCATCAATGTTGTCTAAAGAACCTTTAATTTTAACAGCATCAAGAATATTATGAAGAGAAATGTTAGAAGCATACATACAATCATCAACAAAGAGAGATACATCAATAGAAGCAAGCTCACTATCATCACAATTAAGAAGATTAGAAAAATAGTTAACCCCATCAGTTTCAATAACATCAAAGGAACAAAGTACAATACCTTTATCATTCTTAATCTTATTGATGTTGTTAAGCAATCTATGTTTCTTGATAAACACATGAAAAAAAGCAGTAATATGTTCCTCATTCTCAAAGAATTAACTCATAGCCTTTTGTTTAAAGTAAGCCTCTTCCATATTAATAGCCACAACAAGTCTCTCTTGACCAACCAAGAAAAAGTTATGATCAGTAAGATCATCCTAATAACCTTTTTCAAGAGTCTTTAAATTATCCTCAGTAGATAAAATCATAGAATGAATATTCTTAAAGGAATCCCTATTCCAGCTATGGATTTTATTAACCAAATGCTTATGCAAAAGCCATAACCTTTTGTCAGGGTTAGCAAGGACCTCACAAGTCCAATTATCTTTAACAAATTATAAAGAAGAATGATGCAATGTCCAAAAATTTAAAAATATAAATTGATATACCCGATGTCTACTATTTAGATTAAGAGTAGTCAAGACAGGAGTATGATTAGAACAAATGATAGACAGATGAGTCATAGAAAAAATAGGATAAACCATCATCCAATGTTCATTACCAAGAAACCTATCTAGCTTTTCAAAAATGTTACCTCTATACCAAGTGAAAGGAGTACCCATATAACCAAGATCAAAGAGTCCACATTTGGAAATTTACCGAAAAGCTCATTACATTATGTGATCCTGACTTTCTATATAGATGTAAAATGCAGTGTATGCGATTATATGCTTCATTTTCTTAATAGTTATTATTAATTTACAACAGTCAAACACTTGATCCAAAACAAAAGCTAAGCAAATTTTTTATTATGAAACAAATAAGAATACAATTATAATATTTAAATATGGGATACAAGCAAGTATACGTATCATTATCAAGTTATATAAGACTTTTTGATTAAGCTCCAAATATTGAACCCACATACAAATTAACAATATGCACTTTAGGAAACTAAGAAGTTTAGATGACAAAAGTCTACTTCACAAAATATACTTACTTAAACTTAAAAGGCTATAATAGGAATGAAAATTCGATTCTTTTTGTAATTTTTTATTTATGAAAATAAAGTAAACAACTAATTAACTTAACAAAATATTTGCAAGATGAAGGCTATATAAATAAAATATCTTTTTTATTATCATGAATCAATAATAAGTATAAAAATTCTATTGTAAAATTCTATAAAAATTCTATTGTGGAAGTATGCTAAACGTGTTGTGTCAAATATGAGAAATAATAGTCCTTACCCTTACTAGAGATGCTATAAATAACATTGGTTAATCTATAGTTTGAATAGCCTTGAAGACCGGTTAGGTAGGGAAGATACTAGCTCTTACTCTAGAGTTCTCTCTTCTACCTCCACCTAGGGGCTAACATCTTATATCAAGACCTAAAACTATAAATCAAATTGGGGGCTTTAGCCTGTCACTCTAAAGTCCTCTAATTCTACACACTTGAAAATTTTATTTCCCTATTTATTTGCACTGAACCCTATGAAATACATTCTCATTCATGAAATCAATATGTGATTCTAACCATTTTTTGACTGAGATAATACAATCTTAGATCTTACATGTTCTCACAACAGGTATCAACATCTTAATTGACCAAATCAAGAAGTAAATGAAGTGTAAGGTTTGGTTCCAAATCATCACAACTTTTTTCAACATTAAAGTCTAATACTTCACACAAAATCCTTTAAACACTTAATCACTTATCATTTTAATGAAAAATATAAAGAAAACTACTCAGAATCCATGAAGAAAACTCATCCACACATGAATTTAAAAGTAGAAATCATGCACACAAACAGGAAAATCTAGATTAAAACCAAGTGTAGTCACAAAGATAAACACTTATCTCAAATCCTCTCCACCAAATGTCTTGAAGTTCCTTTGAATTATTTTCCTTCACTCACAATAAAAATTAACACTTAAAATAAAAGAAAGTGGTCGGCGGTGGCGGCGGCTGTTACTTGGATGGATGATGGCTGTCACATTTGATGGATGGTTGGCCCCTGGCGGTTGGCTTTGATGATCCAAGACTTCTTTAATAAAAATCTAAAAGGTCCCTTGGTGTCCCTTCAAAATATGTCTCCATTCAATGAATCTTCTAGAATTTTCCTCTTCAAAAGCCAATTGAATGAATTTTAGTGTCCATGAGAATTTCCCACATTTTCACCAAGGGTTACTTCAAAAACCTCTTAAAAAATTTGTCTAAATTCAATAAATCATCAAATAACTACTTCTAGTGCTTAAGCGCGGTACCTGGCGCTTAGGCGAGAGCCCCTGGCGTGTAGGCGACAGTCCTGGGCGCTTAGGCACCCCAGTTCTTTTTTACACCTTTCTTCATTTTTGCTCCAAATTTGACCCTTTTTCACTCCTTTTACCATTTTCATCCATTTGATTGTACCTGAGAGAAAAAACACACAACTATCTTTCATTAAAGTACAATATCTAAAAAATAGGTACAAAAAGGTGTATAAAAATACTATATATTTTAGGTGTATCAAAATCCCTCAAACTTAAGATGTTACTTGTCCTCAAGTGACCCTTCAATCTTTAAAAACCAATACAAGTAGATGATGTATATGAGTATCTTTAGGAGTTACCAAAATTTTGATGTAGAAATATAGTAGTCCAATTAGAAAAAATATTAGTAAATGAGACCAACTTAGAGTTTAAAAATTTTTAAAGTTAAAAAATATGAGAATATGAGTTTCTATCTAATTCAGAAATATTGTAGATTATCCAAAAATAGAGTAGGTATTTTATCTTCTCCACTTAAAAATTTTTATTAAGCATAATTTTACTTACCATATTATATCCTTAAGCTTAAGAATTTTCTCAAGTCTTATACTTTAAAAAGATCATATGTGAAACCAATTTTTGATTAGGCACTAATCCTCAAGCTTCTCCTCCCTTTTTCAATTTTTATTTTCTTTTTCTTTTTCATTTTTATTTTTCTATTTCTTTTCTTTTTTAATTTTCTTTTCTTTTTCAGGCAAGGATTACTATATCATGATAGACCTTTAATGATTTTGAATCCCACTCTTCCTTTCCTAAAGCAAAAAATTGATATTTTTCTTTCACTTAAAAACATAATAATAGTTTTGAAAATTATTTTCAATAAAAGAAATTTAAGTTTTGAAAAAAAAATCTAAATCTTCTAAATTTAAAAAAAAATACAATTTTCCTACTAAAGATAGTTACACTATATTTAGCATTTTCCACACTAAAAATTTTTAACTTTATGTTTTTCTTCATTACTATAAATTTTAACTAAATTCTTTTACTCATTTATATATTCAAAATTTTACTTCCCTAATAGAACTTCATATACATGATCATTTTTATTCAAATTAAAATCAAATTTATTTGAAGCACAATTGAGAACAAATAAATTTTTAAGTTCCTTGGAAAAATTTTCATCCCTCCCACAAACTTAAATTTTTTAATAAAATTAAAACATTTTAGCATCATATACTCTAAATATAAATCATACCTCAGTATTTTAGGCATTTTCATCATTTTTACATCCTAAATATGTAAATACAAAAAAATTAAAACAGAAGTAAAAAATTTAAATTGAGCAAATTTTAATTTTCTTAACAGATAGAGATTCATCAGTCTTCTATGTAGTGGAGTATAAAAGAAAACAAACACACTAACAAGCATACATGACCGCAACATAAGGAAAAATTACTGGTAGTAAATTGAAAATTTTAAACATACAGCTTTTAAGTAAAAAGTTAGCTAGACTCTAAACCTTCCTAAGATCTCAAAATTAAGTTCAACACACACTAACTAAATCCATTAAATAATACAACTAACATAATTACTACCACACAAACATAAAATCTACTCACAAAACACAAATACATCACAGTAGGTGCACGAAACAAAGCATAACAAAAACTAACAGTCTCAACAATAACAACTAAAAACACGACACAAAGTAGAAAACAACTGCACTAAAAACAGTTCATAACAACACATACACTAAAAACATCAAACAAAACTAGAGATCCAAACTAATCATCATTTTCCTCTTCATCACTATCGTCACTACGCCAAACATCTACTGGTTCATATGGTGGATATTTAGGGTACTAAAGAAATACAACATCTTGGTTACCTCTCATGAGGTTTTCCATAACTAAACTGAATTCACCCTCATAATCACTATGTATCTTCATATACCCATCCATATGCTCAGCAAATTGTTCTAAGTTTGATACCTTTTCATTGGTATAAATGACATTATTCAAACTCCTATTCAAAAGTTGTGACCGAGAATCAGATCCAGAAGTCTGACCCCGTAATGTAGAAACATGTGAAGTAGAAGCTTGTGACGTCGAAGCAGCAGAACTACTGGAGAATCCAACCCTCCAACCAAAAATAGAATGATGTGAATAAGAATTAACATTCACATGGTAATGGGCTTTATTGGCTGTAAGATCTCCCAGCTGTCAAATCTACCTCCAGCCTGCTTGCATAAAGAAAAGATCAAAGATGTGAATCCCAAACCTGTAGTAGTAGCAGCAATGGCAGGATTGGTAATAACTCCTTTAATCAAAGCTCCAATATAAATAGCTTGAACTGTTGAATGCAATATTACAAGGTTGCTCGATCTCAATTCACTTAATTCAAATGATTTGTAGGTAGCAGACAAGTAGAAATAAAATAATGTCATGCCTTTGCAGTGGCCACAAACTTTGATGTAGAAAAGTTTACTCTTCTTTCATTTGTGATCTTCCAAAGCCCTCTTCCGTCAGTAAAAGATGAAATAATCTCGTCTAACTCCTCTTCCGTAGGGCCCTTGTTTGAATAAAAACACAAATAATAAAAACACAAAGTACTCGGGAGCAGTTGATAAAACTGATTAATTACCTCAGGGGAAAAAGGCACTGTCTTCCCCCTCACCATGAATCATTCTTCATCACCTTTAAGGAGATTCACATAGAACTCCCGCACAATAGAAATCACTGTGACATCAGAAAAATAAAAGAACCGCTCCCACTGGCGGTGAACAATCAAATCTTCAACAACTCCTCCCATACTTTTAAATCACCACTCATGAATCAATTTTCTCGATTGCAGTGCATCACTATATCGATTCTGAGCTCTCAAACTGACAAACTTGGTTGAATCAAATGGAGCTTTCCCCTTACTTCTCTTCATTCTTGGTACCATTTCTAAAAAAATGTATAAAATTTAAAATAAATTCCACATTCAACTCCAAATCACTAAACTAAACTCCTAAAAGCTTAAACTAACAAATCCATGCATTTTCCATAGATTTTTCTTAAATTTTCACAATGATAAATTTTCACAATGATTTCTTAAATTTTCACAATGAATAGTGATTTTTGGGTAGCTCATGAATGTGCTCAAAATACATGATGAAAATTTAAATTTTCTTCGTAGAGGTGAAGCTCTTACCTCAAGGATATCAAATCTAGCAATTTTTGCCTCAAATCACCAAGAAATCTTTAAATATGGTAAGCCCTAGCTCCAAAATCATGAATGACCCGAGGAAGAAGATTAAACAAGTTGCGAAAATGTTATTTCAGGCCGATTTTTCACTTAAAATAGTTTGCAAACCGGTATTCATGAACCAGTGCTTAAGCGCGAATGGTTTGGCGCTTAGGCATCTGTATCTTGGTTTAGACAACGCTTAAGCGCAGGTCTTAGCGCTTAGGCGCTGATGCATAAATTTTGATTTTTTCGATTTAAGTGAATTTCATTTCTAGCCTAAGTCAACCAACCCTACATGGTCTCATAACACTTTAGATACTATTTATTTCCCCTTTAACTCTACTCTTACTCAAGATTCACCAATCTTAACTAATTCGATTCAACACATAATAACATGAAATTTCACAAAAAACACTTATATTAATTGAAGAACGATTACAAACGTTTTCAAATACATATGTTCTCAATCCAAATAGTCTTGGATGAGAAAATTCCTAATACAAATACAAGACACTTATCACATAATAACATACTAAACACGTTTAACATTAAACAAAGACTAAACACACAAACACAAAACTACAAATTTAATTCCATTCTCCAGTTGGTGGAACAAATCCCAGCCTCTCATTAGTCTCTCCTTCAACATTTGGAATGTGTATCTGGAAGAACATACGATGATTAATAACTCTAGTTAAATCTTCTTCAATCTACTTGTTCTTCAGATACATAGCCTTGTCTGCTTCTTCTATAAAACTGAGATGGCTAAACAGCATCTTAAGTTATCATCCCATATGATCCAGATGCGCATTAACTTCCATCATTTTTGCTTTAATTGAAGCCACATCAGCCTCAAATTTAGTGATTTTCTCTGCTATCCCTTCGATACTAACGGTGAGGAAACCGTTATATAACTCTTGCACACTCTGACTAATAAACTTCTTTCTCATTGCCTCCTCCTTCAAATCACTCTCCCAAGACAACATTTTCCAAAATCTCTCTATTTCACTAAGGATTTAGGGTTAAGTGAAGGTGTGGTGAGATTTCTACTTAAACCCTTCAATTTATAGGCTCCAAACTCTTCTTATAACTCTTAGGCATCTCTTAGAACAGTCTCCCATGTTTAAGCCAACCAAATCTCGGTTAAAACTTCTCAAAACTGAAATTTGCACATGTTTTTTTAACTGCCGCGCTTAAGCGCCAGATATTGGCGCTTAAGCGCCAGTGCTCAATTTAGCACAGGTTAATTTAACGTCCAATTACTCGTTCTAACATGTCTAAGTCATCTTTAAAGGTCTTAAAATAATCACTAACTTAACATATAATAAAAAATACTACCAGAATTTTCTAAATCACACACAAGAATATAACAATAATAACAAACAAACAGATAACTATGGGTTGCCTCCCACAGAGCGCTCGGTTTTACGTCGTCAGCCCGGTGTAACCAATGCTTTTTCTGGTTGACCCAACATCATAAAATTATTTAATTATTGTTAGTCACCTAAAAGTACGATTTCAGCTTGTGACCATTCTCCTTAAACATTTTGTCAGTTTTAGAATCTTTGATATCCACAGCTCCATAGGGATAAACTTTCATCACAACAAATGGGCTCATCTACCTGGACTTAAGATTTCTTGAGAATAATCTTAACCTTGCATTATAAAGCAAAACTTGTTGCACTGACTGAAAATATTTAGTAAGAATCCTTTGATCATGCCACATCTTCATCTTTTCATCTTCAGATCATGCCACATCTTCATCTTTTCTTTGTAAATCCTAGCACTTTCATAAAATTCATTCCTTATCTTTTCAAGTTCATTCAATTGCAATAAACTTTTCTCACGAGCATCTTTTAAATTGTAATTAAACTCTTTAACTGCCCAATATGTTTTATGCTCAAGTTCAATTGGTAAGTGACAAGCTTTCCCAAATATTAACATGTATGAGGACATTCTTATAGGAGTTCTGTATGCAGTCCTATAAGCCCACAAAATATAGTCAAGTTTGACTGACCAATCTATTTTGGTTGGATTCATAGTTTTTTTCAATATTCTTTTAATTTCACGATTGGATAATTCAGCCAAACCACTTTTTTGAGGATGATAAATAGTAGTAATTCTATGGTTTATATGATATTTACTTAATAACTTCTCCATTATTACATTTCTAGAATGACTTCTCCTGTCAGTTATGATTACTCTCAGCATCCCAAATCTAAAAAATATATTTGTTCTAAAAAACTTTGCAACAGTTTGAGCATCACATAAAGGTAAAGCAACAGCTTCTATCCATTTGGATACATAGTCTACTGCTAACAATATATATATAAATTTTTGAAAGATAGTATAAATGGTCCCATGAAATCTAATCCCCAAGCATCAAATATATCAACTTCTAACACATAATTGAGGGACATCTCATTCCTCTTAGAAATATTGCCTATTTTTTGACATCGATCACAAGTTTTGATATAAGCGTTAACATTATTAAACAATGTAGGCCAATAAAATCCATAAGCCAATAAAATTCATATTATTAAATTTTGTACGTTGTTTTATCAACACTAAAATTTCCCCAAAAATCTGAATTATGACATTCTTGGATAATTTCATAAGTTTCTTCTAAAGGCACACATCTTCGAATAATTAGATCATTTCCTTGTTTATATAACTTTAATTAGATCATTTCCTTGTTTATATAAAAATGGGTCATCCCAAAAATAAGTCTTAGCTTCGCATAAGAATTTCTTTTTCTGTTGGTATGTCATTCTATAAGGTATAATATCACTAAAAATGAAATTCACAATGTTGGCATACCATGGAACACACTACTCATTAACATTGAACAATTCTTCATCTAGAAAATGTTCATTAATCTCTTTTTCAAAATGAAGTGGTTTCTCTAATTCAAGCCTGGACAAATGATCAACAATTTGATTCTTAGCTCTCTTTCTATCTACTCGCTGACATCGATCACATGTTTTAATTTATTCATTAACATCTCTAAAAAGAGTAGACCAATAAAATCCAGCTTGCAAAATTTTATATGCAGTTCTATTTGTTTCAAAATATCCTCCAAATTTAGAATCATGACATCTTTCAATTATTTGTTGAGTTTCTTCATAAGGCACACACCTCCTAATAATTAGATCTTTACATTATTTATACAAATATGGGTCATCCCAAAAATAGAATTTTGAATCATAAATAAATTTCTTTAATTGTTGATTCTTAACATCTAGTGGTAGAATATCACTTACAATTGTCGGCACAATTTTTTGTTGGAGTTGCCCGTAAGAAGCTGTTGGTCACCGGAAACAAAATCCCGTCACCCGCTTCAGAA
Organism: Phalaenopsis equestris; assembly: GCF_001263595.1. Classification (NCBI taxonomy): domain Eukaryota; kingdom Viridiplantae; phylum Streptophyta; class Magnoliopsida; order Asparagales; family Orchidaceae; genus Phalaenopsis; species Phalaenopsis equestris. The sequence goes on from NW_018164858.1 coordinate 1,300,798, forward strand.
GGACATTTTAATTTACATATATATTTAGTTTTAGAAAAATATGAAATCAAACTGACCCCATATTTTTCATATTTTAAATGAACGAGCACTGTACCTCAAATCCTGTATCTATCCCAAAGGATAAACACAAGACTTGAGGATGAGGCTCTATCAA